>NC_043008.1:5122933-5172933 GCF_006345805.1 Octopus sinensis | reverse complement strand
ACTTTACAAAAGTGGTCTTTCATCCAGTACAAATCATTACAGAAATAGTGGGAATGAAGGTAAGGAACAATTCTTTAAAAAAATGAAGATATTAAGATGGGCAATAATGGACTAGAGAAAATGTCTTGTGAATGAGCTCAATGAAACAGAAATGCATATAATTTCTTGTACACTGTGAGGACATTATTATACAGGCTAGGCTATTACGATTTATAAAAACATGTGACATCTTAATAAAAATCTGTAAATGTACAACCATCCAGATTTCTGAATACTTATTTTTTCTAATATACATATATATATATATGCATTATATATAAATTTAAAATGAGGGAGAGAAATTAGATGTTAATTTAATTAACATCAATTTCACACCAGTGGTCTAGCATATAAAAAAACTGAAGGTTCAGTAAAATTGTATTATATACATATTAGAGGGAAACCACTATGTGGACACCCTTATGCTAGAAATAGATCTGCTATGGTCTTACCACAGCGGATATATTTCTAGCATAAGGGTGTCCACATAGTGGTTTCTCTCCCATATGTATATATGCATTATATATATATATATATATATATACATTATATATTTAAGCATAATAAATAATATTAGGGCAATAAGAATTATAGAAATTATTATTACCAGTGGCCTAGCACGAAAAAATTAGTCAATAGACTATATATTATTCACATAAAAATATCATGTACATTAAAACACATTAAGAGGCTTACAAATAGGAAAGCCTTGTGTGGTTTGAGTTTTCTACTGCTCTTTCTAGCACAAGGCTTTCCTATTTGGAAGCTATATATATATATATCAATATATATGTATACATATATATACATACATATATACATATGTCCATGTATATGTATACATATACATACACATATATACACATTTATACATACAAACACACACACACATATAAAATGATAGGCAAAGAAATGAAATTATTTTTGTAAAATTTATTCTTGACAACAAATATGTTATTCAACGTTGTGTTTAAAATGGCAACAAAGAAGAGAATTGAGTTTTATATCAAATATTTTTTTTAAAAATGAACGACAAAAGCCAGAAGCAAACTTGAGGTAAATGTAATTTTATAGACAAATAAATATTAAAAGCAAAAAAAAAAGTGTAAATTAAGTTTATTTTGTGATTGTTTAATTATTCTCGAGAAAAATTTGTTCAGCAAATGAGTATATGTGGCGGGGTTTGAGTGAAACTGAAATAGTTACATCACAGATGAATTATCATCATTGATCTGTAACCTTTGTTTAATGCTTTAAGTGACGGGAGACTCAATACACACACACACACTCTCACTGGACAATGATGATGACAATAATAAATCCAGACAATTTTTTGAAAAATAACTTTTATCAAAACAAGACGCCCCTTAGAGTAGCCACCTGGTTTTGCCATTTTAAAGGCCAAGAATCAACTTGTCACTTTCTATTGAAAGAACTGACCAGCTGTATAGATGTAAACACATTTTTTCTTCTTTCTCTCTTCCTTCTTTCTTTCCCTCTCTTTTCCATTGACACTCCTTTCAGATACAAAGGCACACACACTCTCTCTCACTTTCTCCCTATTCCTCACACTCTTTTACTATCCTGTATCTCTCTCCACCCCTACACACTCAATAATACTATAAAAAGAGATGAATCCCCTCAAAATATTCAAATCAGAAGAATCTACTAGAGTAGATGCAAGCACTCAATGATCAATTCCAAGATTTTTGAGATCATTGGGAAGTAGGGAATGCCTTTACCTCAAACCATACACCTGACCTAAATGCTTCTGTTGAAAGCATTTCAAGACCCAACCTGATGGTATTAAACTGAACAACAGGTTTTAGTCATTACCCAACAACAAGAATACCGTCTCCGGTCGCTATCCACATAGTTTCTGTTGACCAAATTTCACTCATAAAACTTTGGTAGACCTGACGTTATAGTAAGAGACACTTCACATTTCAGCATTTCAACAGGCAATATCCAAATCAAATATTCTACCCCTCTTATGGTCAAACTGTCCAGATCTAGCTTGTCATACCTTCCCTATAATGTCATTCTAAAAATAAACACATCGTCAAAATCTTAAAGCTATAAGATACTGCATGATTAATTGGTGTCAAGTAAACTCAAAAGGTGTCGGGAAATGCCAAGTAATTGCTATGGATAGACCATGGTTAAGCTCCAGGTTTGATAATGATACAAATGAGAAGTCCAACGTGGGCCATATATTAGCATGCATATATAAATTGACAGAATAAGATAAAAAATATCCAAGGCTGTGAATAGTTTTCAGAACATTTATAAAGTAAAGGTCTTACAGCTGTTTCCGGGACATTTTATATATCCCTTCATCAGAGACGGTGCGAGAAAATGTTTGAGTACAATGATTAATACTCAAACATTTTCTTGCACCGTCTCTGATGAAGGGATATATAAAATGTCCCGGAAACAGCTGTAAGACCTTTACTTTATAAATGTTCTGAAAACTATTCACAGCCTTGGATATTTTTTATCTCATTCTGTCAATTTATATATATATATAGAGAGAGAGAGAAAGAGAGAGAGAGAGAGAGAGACAGACAGACAGATATTAAAACATGATTTGGGGGGAAAAAGAAGGAACATATGAAAACAGAAAAAACACACAAAGGACATGGGCATGCTCACCCCTCATCAGTTACTGACCAAAGATCATCATTATTTTGACACTTTATGGATAATACTGTTTAATTTGGTGGCATTAATAACAAATTACTGCTAGGATATGAGCAAACATGAAGGACAGAATGAAACAAGTACAAAAAAAGATGGGAATTAAAGACAGAATGGTAAAAAGGACAAGTTATCAGAACAGGAAAATATATAAAACAAAAAGGTAAAGACAGTAATGAAAAAAATAAGAATATGGTAAATGCCACCATTGTTTTTACACAAACAGATTTTAAATGTATAAAAAGAAAACAATTCAGATTAATTCTGTTGTGTCTGGGGAGAGTCATTTTGTTTTTGTGCCTTACAATGTAACACACTCACCGGCAAAATTTCCACTTATTTCATAGAAAATACACAAACACGGACATGCAAGCACATAAATGTGCAGGATACGTACATACAGGTGCACACACATACATACATATGCATACACACACATATATACATACATACACATGCAAACACACACATACATACATACGTACATGCATGCATGGGCACACACACACAAACAAAAGGGAACTCGGTGTAAATAACGGACAGAGTCAAAACTATTGAAAAGGTTGCAAGATGCAACGAAAATGTTTAGGACAATAAAAATAAGAAAAAAGTGGAAATTTTACCAGTGAGTGTGTTACATAATAAGGCACAAAAAGAAAATGACTCTCCCCAGACACAACAGAATATGCTTCAACACACGAACTCATATAAAAAATCTTGCAAACCAAATCCCAAAACGAAATATAATTCAGATTTAAGAAGTTGTTCAATTTTTTTAATTTTCATTAAAGTTGTTTACACAATAAACAGAAGAGATGGCTACTATGTTAACCACATAGAGCCCACCAATAGTTCATAAGAAGAGTTGGCCACTATAAAGACCACACTAACAGTACATAAGAGTAGGTCACTACTTGCACCAATAGTTTATAAGAGGAGAATTGTCTACACTGTAAACAATAATTTCCAGAGGAATCTGAACAACTTTTTTTTTAAAAATGGAAGAATTTCACATGGTTTTACCAATTCCATTAAAAAGATAAAGCTTGGTCTTGTTCTGTGTTTCTTTGACCTCTGATGTATTCAGCGACAGTCTACAACAGCCATATCTAGTTGGGTAAGTCAACGGGATGTTTGAACCTGATGACTACTATCATCATCATCATCGTTTAACGTCCACTTTCCATGCTAGCATGGGTTGGACGATTTTGACTGAAGGCTGGCAAACCAGATGGCTGCACCAGGCCTCAATCTTGATTTCGCAGTTTCTACAGCTGGATGCCCTTCCTAACGCCAACCACTCCAAGAGTGTAGTGGGTGCTTTTTACGTGCCACGGCACGGGGCCAGTCAGGCGGTACTGGCAACAACCTCGCTCAAATCTTTTACACATGCCACCGGCACAGGTGCCAGTAAGGTGACATTGGTAACGATCACGCTCGAATGGTGTCTTTTACGTGCCACCGGCACGGAGGCCAGATAGCCACTCTGGCAATGATCGTGCTCAGATAGTGCTCTTAATACTCTACTAGCATGGGGCTCAAGTGCCAGTAATGCAAAGCTGGTAGCGATCACGTTTGAATGGTGCCTTTTAAGTGCCACTGGCACGGAAGCTGGTTAGCCACTCTGTCAATGATCGCGCTTGTATGGTGCTCTTTGCACACTGCTAGCACAGACACCAGTCATCGAATTTGATTTGACTACTATGAGGCTGACAATTAAGACAGCCAAAAAAATTGAGAGTGAGAAGTTATAGATGAATCCATGATAAATACAACCATGAAATGGAGAAGTAATGCTTTGAATTATGTTGTTGCTGCATTTCTGTCAGCATGGACGGTTTTGGTTTCAATTAATTTTGAAAGTAATAAAGAATCTAGTAAAAGAACTCGTTACTAAGCTGTGATTAGAACATGAATCAATATGGAATTTTTATGGAAAGTTTTTAGATGACTTAAAAACAGAATTTGTATGATAGAAACAAGGGTGGTTGCATGTAGGTGGGTATCAAAAGGGTTAAACATGCTTTGCCTAACAGGACACATCACAGTTTATTCTGTGAAATGGAGCCCTAAATTGCTACAATAAGAAATTGATGCAGAAGGTTAATAATGTTCACTTTCTGACATTAGAATTGGTTTTATTTTCTCATAGAAAACATGAAAGATGAATTAGTAGACATATTTTGTTCTGTTTTTGATTGAGTGTATTTAAATGCTCAATTCTAGAGTGGTCATCTAGGATCTATTACAAGAAAATTCAGATAAACATTAAAAACAAAACATATTTCAATTGATTTCTTTTTGTTTCTCCACATTCTGCTGAACCCCACTATATTTCATTATTGAATAATCTCAAGAAATACTGTCTCTTAGAGCCACAATTGCTGCTTTATAATTTAAGATATTCCTGAGTAATGCAAACACTCGACATACTAACAAGTCTATTTTCAAACCCTTGTGCACAGCCTGCAAAACTTTCCAATGATTCTATGACAAAACCAAACATTAACAAGATGTGTGGCTAAACTTAAGTTTGTTACAACTGGCTGATAGATTCATTTATCATTAAGTACCACATTAAGATGTAATAAAAGAATGATGTAACTGGTCATCATGTTTTAAATTTGCATTCATTGCTAATATGATTAAAGAACAGGAAAAAAGAAATAGGAAACTAATAAGACTTAGGGAAATTCAAAGACTGTGGAGCGTTTCTGCAAAAGTAATTCAGTAATTATTGGTACTCCAGGTATGATTACCAACAAACTATGTAGTTTCCGACATGATATTCAAGTATCTACAAGAATTGTATTAATACAGAAATCTTTTGCTAATCAACAATTGTTTGAAGGATCGTCAATGTCTAAAGAAACTAGTTGAGAGCTAGCATCAAGGACAGACTCTAAATGCAATACATTTGAGTATACCATTAAATAATTAACAGGCATCAAGAGAAAAATAGAAATAGGTCAGTTTTGGAAGCCAACAGAAAGAGGAGAGAATCCTTAAAACTGGATCAGAGAGAAAAAAACAGAGTCCCAAATGGCTGCTAAAGCCCAATCTATTACAACAAATGCCAAGAGCAGGCATGTGTTTGGAGAAGCAATGCTTCCTCTGTGTAGATTATGTGGTATATATGAGGAGATGGTGGCACATTTAGTTTGTGAATAGCTGAGGCTTGTACAGAAAGTATACAAGAAGTGGTAACATGATCAAGTTAGTAGAGTTATATATTGGAAACTTTACCAGAGATGATATTTGAACATGGGAAAGGGTATGAAGACCAATCTGAGAGAATCTTTGAATCAGAGTGTTGGTGAAATTTGTGGCATTTTCTTGCACAAACAGACATTACAGTTGTTGACAAAATTTATAAGACATGTCCCCTTATAGCCTGTCATGGCTATTTGACACAAATAGAAAATAAAGAAGGTTAGGATGTGGAAAATGAAAATGAAGAAAGTAACAATCACACCAGTAATTGTATGAGCAGTAAGGACAGTGAAAGACAAGACTGCAAAATGGATCGAGAATATTGAAGTGGAGTGTGGGATGGAGCTATTGCAAAGAACCAGAGTGAGGGAAGAAAAGCCAAAAACCAAGCAATCATAGTGGTGAACCAAAATATGGACATTCCATTTTCTGAAGAATCTTTAAGTGACAAAACTTTTTATGAAAAATTAGATACTGATCCAAACCCCAATTTACAAAAAAAAGAACTTAACAAGGTGATTTTGGAAATGGAGAAAAATTTTATAAATGACACTGAATCTAAAACACAGCAAACAAAAAAGAAACAGCACTTGTATATTATGGCCTTCCAAAAATGCATAAAAATTTTGAAAATTTTCTTTCGCTGCTACCAATTTGTAGGCTGACTTAACTTATGGAGTGGCTAAATGGCTTTCTACCCACTGCCCCAAGCATGGATGCTTTTGGAAAATGGTCCAACAAATGCATTCCATCTGATTTCTACTGAAGTTAAAACAACACAATGAAATTTCAACAAAACTTTTTACCACCAGATGAAGTTGCCATGGATACCCCTGTGGTAGTTAATTATGCTAACTTCTTGACAAAATTTGAGCTAAAATTACTGGAGACATTTAACTGATTGCAGTCATGAACCAATACTCTGATTACGATCTGCACAGCTGACTTAGATAACCTACATAGACAAGGGACTCGGTTACTAGAAGCTGCAAAGATTTCAGAAACCAGCGGAGCATTGATGGGAGTAATCATCAACAATATATGGTGGTTTGCATTGAAAAGGGCAATAAGAGTAGAATTGATAGGGTTTAGCAAAGGACTGTCAGTAGAAAGAATCAGAGTAGAGGTAGAGATAGACAGGAAGTTAGATAAGGTTTTTAGAAAAGGCATCATGACTGACATGCTCACAATTAGATTCAGAATCAACTAATTCTTCAATGCAAAACACAAAGGCTGTGTTGACAGAGCTAAGGCATGTACTCTTACACATGAAGGGACAAAAGCTATTCAATGGGCCCAAGTGGCAGAAGCACGACATGGTAAGAAATCCACAATCCAATCTTTACCAAACTATGATGGGCACATGTTAATCGAACCCAAACAGATGTGTGCAACTTTTCAATAGAACTTCACTCAACCGTTCAGGAGTAGTGGTGAGTCAGATCACAGGATGGACTTAACTTCCTTCACTTGGCGATGGAGGCAAAGTGTTGTGAAAGGCTGATGACAGATCCTGAAATACAGGAGGCAATGACCAGCTGCACAATGGGTCAATCCCCTGGTTTGGATGGTCTGCCCCACAAGCTTTACGTTTACATGCCAGACTTTTTCGGTGACCTTTTGGCAAATGTTTACTGCAATTGGCAACAGAATGGAAGAATTCTCAGTTTTGTGAGCTAAGGAGCATTGGCATTGTGGAGAAAAAACCCAAACAGAGAGGACTATATTGAGAACTTTATGCCCTTAACTCTTCTAAATGCAGAATTCAAAATTTTGGCTAAGGTGTTAGCTGTAATGTTGGCATTTGTCGTTGGTGGTCAGGTTGGGAGGTGGAGATGTGTGCCATCATAAAAAGATCCATCAATGATAACCTCCCTTTCATATGACATATAGAAAAAGTAGCTAAATAACCAGGCATGGGTTAGGGTCCTGATCAATTCAGATCAATCTAAAGCACCTATAGGGTTCAAAGGCAGTCAGTTTTGAATCTGTTTTCAGGGGTGGGGTCACAGCCATGCACAGCAACATCTGTTCAGTGGTCAGAGTGAATGGTCACCTCTCAGAACCATTCAACATCATGAGCTTAGTCCGCCAAGGTTGCCCTGTCTTGTCCTTGTATATACTGACTCTCAAACCTGTAGTAAGTCAGGGAGCCATAGTTTGTTGTCATGTATTAACACGGTTATACCATGGCAACTTCAGCTAATCAAAGCTTGCCTTGTATTAAGAAAAACAGCAGGCACCCGTGCAGCAGTAATCATGTCTTTAGTTAATTAGCAGCAGACTTCAATGCAAGTAACATCTATTCTCAACAGTCAGTGGAAGGACACAGGATGACTAACACCACTTCTTCATTATGAACAGCTCCTTGTTTCTCGCACTGGCTTAGAATCACAACCTTCTTGATTATATAAAACTCACCACACAGACCACATCACAGACATCCTATTGTGTTTACATCAAATTCGCTTTGCAAGTCATCTTACTGTCTGTCCATTTCAACACAATGCTATCAATATCACGAGGAGTTCATTCTTGTTCCTGCTAACTCGTAATTACTTCCAACTACTAGCTTATTATTATTTCCAACCGCTAGCTCATCACAGCTTACTACTATTGAATTCATTCATTCAAACCCTGACTTACACATACACTTACAGGCCACATATCTCGCTACTTGTCAGTACTTGTTCTTCACTAAATAAATTACAATGTTTCTTTTTAAATTGCCTTCTGATGTTATTTCTCCTGCTTCACTAAAGCACATGAATTGGACCTTTTACATTGCATTTTTACTGTAACATTAACTTTTCACATTGTTTACCTATTACTTTAGTAGCACACTATAAACCAATACTACACAAGCTGGAAACATTGAGGGACATCCTGTAGGATCTAGGATGTGTGAGATCCATAGTGGTATATACCGACGATATCACTGTCGTGGTGTCACAGTTCACCAGACATTGGGATGATTGGCACTGCTCTCAGTGACCATGAGGTAGTATCAGAAGCAAAGATTAACCATGAAAAGTTGGTGGGATTTCAGCTTGGCACCTGGAAAAGCAAGTCCATGCTGCCCAACTGTGTTGTTCATGCTGGACGGACGAAATGGTTAAACTGCTTGGGGTTTGGTTTGGATATCCAGATAGACAAAAACTAGGATGACGTAATGCACAGAGTTACTACTCTCACCCAGAAATAGGCCAAAAGGAATCTATCGCTGAAAGGTCGTGCAGAGGTAGCTAATATGTACATCACATTTGTCCTCTTCTACAGCTTGACTACTGTGCCTTGTCCCTGTCTCAATACACTGGATTGTATACTCTATCGCTTCTTGTGAAAAGGACATGTCCTGATGGCCAGGTAATCTATCTGCTATCAACATCCACTGTGTGGTAAAGTGGGCATGCTGTGGCTGATGATGTACAAACATGCACTAAGGCTACATCTCCAATGCTTCCTTGACAGAGAACAGGTGTGGTCACAGTTCACCGGACATGTTTTTTCCCCAGTTGGTTTCTTCAACAAAGCTGCAGTCTTGGTCAAAAAGAGACCAAGAGAAGGCATTTGGAAAGTAGAATGTCTTCAAGTGCTCACAATCCTCAGCCTGTCAAACATTGTGATAGGTGGAAAGTCTACTTTAGTGTTCTGTAGAAGATTAGTGGAGGGAAGGTGCAACGGTGTTCTTGGGGAGACTTTGGATGTCAGAGATTATCAGCTAGCTGATCTCTTCCAGATAACTTTTGAACTGGGACCAATGGATAGCTTCCAGAAATCCCTGGCCTAGCACTGCTACTGAGGAACCTTGCATGTTCCAGATAAATGCTACAGGTACAGAAGTGCCATCAGCCAAGATGCGTGCAGGCCGATGAAACCATCATGCACGCATTCATACAGTACCCAGGTAAGAAAACTAAAACTAGCTCACATCTGCCTCTTTTCGCTAACTCAGGTGTCACAAAAGCAAAGACCTCATTAGGAGATGAAGGTTTATTGAAACTGCACCAAAAGGCTTTTGTCAGAGATAAGAGGAAGACTCAGAGGTTGGCTCGAATTGATGGCCTTCAGATATGATGGGAATAGAGAAAATCCATCACAAAATTAAATACCAAAAACATCAACACCTTCATCACAGCAAGAAAACCAACTTTTAAAACCACTTTCACAAAATTAATAAAAAGTCACAGAAACAAACACAAACACAAACATCATGACCAACAGCTCCACATTCATGTACATACCTCTTTTATCAACTTTATGGTTGTTCAGAAAAGCAACATTGGACTGATTGAGGAAGAACTCCTCTTGAAAACACCCTCGGACATAAATCTGAAACAAATCAAAATGAATATCTATCTGAACTTAAAAGAGAAATTCCCCAAATACATCAGAGGGTTTAGTAAGTACCTCTCAAAAAAAATTTTAAAAAACCTGAGTAATCTTACCCACCCACCTCTCACTGAAAAAGAAAGCTATCTCAACAGCCATCCATGAAGACCAAGGTAAGTAGTCTCTTCATTTTATTTCCTCTAACCTAAACGATTTTAATTAGTGTAGACTGCGGAAATGCTTCAGACCTGGGTTCCGTTTGAAAGCAAGTCTACTTGCTCAACATAGATGTGGTAGAAATCAGCATGACGAGGATTTCTGGAGAGAGCATATGCTAGCACTCATCTTTGACGACTATGAGATATTCTCATCTTGTGGTTTGTTGGGATTGGGAAGCAGGGTAGCAGTGCTATTCTAAAAATCCTTAGAGCCGAAAGAAGAGAGAATCTGTTCGGACCCAGATGGCAGGTTGGTGGTCCAGGTCATGAACAACAGCAAAGACTGCTGGCTGTTTATACCCCAACAGGGGCTGGAAAACCAAATTTCTTCAAGTGTCTAGAAACATTCCTGGAGATGTCTCATACTTTAGTACTGATGGTGGTGGTAGGGGTGGACTGGAATTGTGTTTAGGACACACAAAACAACTGTGTGGGCCAGATGCATAGCAGAAGGGGCGGGGTACAAATGCCTCAAAAACCATCTCAGAAACTTCCAGCTGTTTGACAGATATTAACTGGATTTCCCTGATGTGACTGTGTGGATGAGGAGCAATCACAGACAATCATCCAGATCATATCAAGAATGAGTAGTTGTTAGGTCAGCAGATAGGGATTAGTAGAGATTGTCAACAATTCAGATTAGTTGGAGAGAGAGTGAGCAAAGGGAAAGAGTAAGAAACAGCAAAAGTGTGTGAGAGAGAGAGCAGAAGAGAGATGGTGTAGTGCTAGGGTGTACTCACAAGTAACAAGAATATGAGCATAGAACCTGGTTAGAAAAATAGGGTGTGGGTGTGGGGAGCAGCAGGGCAGTGAGGGCAAGAAAGGGGATTGGAAAACAATCATGATTTATGAGGAAGAGAAAGACGCAGTGAGAAGAGGAGTTTTAGTTTGATTGCTTAGGATAGAATGGGTAAAAAAAAGTGTGTTGTTCGATGTGGGTGGGGCACAACTCTTCTCGCACTCAGTTTCATGGATAGGTCTTTTCTAGAACTTCATATCTCCAAACATCTCAGTCCATTGTCATTTCTTCCTTGAGACCCAACATCCTAAGATCAGTCCTCACCACTTCATCCCATGTCTTCCTGGGTCTCCCTTTTCCACAGATATCATCCACTTTCGGTGACAGCCACTTCTGTATACAATTGTCTTCACTCATACACATCCCATGTCCAAACCAATGCAGTCTCCTCTCCTGCAGACCACATTTAATCCCTCTTATGCCTAACTTTTCTCTCAACACAGTTGTGCTTTTTCGGTCAGGCACACTGATGCTGCAAATTGAATGGAGCCTGCTACCTTCATTCTTCTCCAGCTTTCAAATGTCCTCCGCCATCAGAGCCCATGTCTCACCACCATGTAACTCAGCCATTTTCACACAAGCATCATACAATCTACCTTCCACCCTGAGAAAGAGCCGTTTTGCTGCCAACAGAGGTAGTAGTTCTCTGAACTTCCTCCACCCTGTTCTTATTCTAGAAACAACTCTTTCAGAGCATCCACTACCATTACTAATTTGGTCACCTAAATAACAGAAACTATCTACAACCTCAAGAGAGCCTCCAGGGCATCTGAGAGAGTTTAAGACCCTCGTGCTCTTAGTACTTACTGTTCCTGTGCATCTGTCACACACAAAAGTGACCTTCCCATGATTCCACTGCATCTCTTATGCGTCCATAACTTACACTTGGTACAGCGAATGGAATTACATCCCACTCCTTTCCTATATATTGAACAGGGCCATTTGCCAGCCAGAATGAGAGTCTTATCTCCTTTCTTCCGAATAACAACTTTAGTCTTAGCTAACTTAACTTTAAGGCCCTCTGATTCAAGGTTTTACTTTCAAACCTTGAACTTCTCCAATTCTGCAATATATATATATTGAAAGGCCAGAGATCAGGGAAGCCCACCCTCATCACCAGGGATACCAGTTATAAGCAAGTCTCAGTGTGGAATTTTAAGACATGCCCCAAGATTCTACAGCTACAGCGGGAGGGGTCTTTACCTCCAGTGGTTGCTGTGCACCCACCTAACCAGCATGGATGCCATGAGAGGCTACCAACTTGCCGCAACCATCTTTCCACCTTGAGCCAGGTTGGGTAGGTGACTGGCTCCCATTTTCGGAAAGGGCCGTCTTTGGCTTATCAAATGCCAAAATTGCAAGAAATCATTTAAAGTAGTAAAAGGAGTGAAAATTCATCAGACCAAAACACAATGTCGTAGTACATCAATGCAGACCAAATGGTCAGTTGGACAAGAGCCAGAGATGGTTGATGTGGTGAGTGAGCCAGTTGCTGTGACTTCACACCATCCTGTCGAGGAATCAACAGATAAATCAGATGAAAATTCTGGACCAGATGCAAACCACAGTGCCTGTAAAACTTTAGTGGAGGATGTGCAACTTGTAAGGCAGCCGAGGATACATTGGCCAAAGAGTGAGAACAAGGCAAGCTGGAACCAACTTAATGAAGACCTAAGTACAACGATCAGTTGTATGCTGCAGAGGACAGCTTCAAGAAAACTGCAGCTCTTGATCAAGATTTGCTACACATGTACTGAACAGTTTAGCACAGAAGAGCAGGCACTGCCATGTCTGCTAGTCCCACAGAAACACCTGTCAAGGCAGCAAAAAGCGATTGAACAAATCTGGAAACAACACATGAAGAAGAGGTGGAAGAAAGCAGCGACAGAGGAGAAATGTCAAAGCCTGAGACAGCTAATGAATGATGCGAAGAAATGACATCGTGCAGAAGTGAAAAGCAAGAGAATGAGCCTGGAAGGTGTTCTTTAGAAACCCCTATCGTTTCTCAGAGTCCGTTTGAAACTGGAAAATCTGGAGTGTTGGGGGCGACAGCAGAAGACGTGCAGGGGCATTTACGCAAAACATACTTGCTTGTAAGGATGAGGAACTGCCAGAGTGTTATGACCTAATATGACCACCTGGACCGAGGGTTCCTTTTGCGATCAGAGAACTCACGATGAAAGAGGTTCAAGAATTTGTAAAGAAAGCGAGAGCTGGAAGTGCACCAGGTCAGAACAGTTTGTCATACAAATTGTTTAAGAACTGCCACAAAGTGCTCTGGGAGCTGTGGAAGGTGTTGCAAGTACTGTAGCAGAATGGGATAATTCCACCAGAATGCAATTGACAGGAACCAATTGGCAATTGTGCCCCCAACGCCAAGGATCAATTTCATTTCGGCCGGTGCCTTACTGATGATGAGAAGGGCTGCCAAATAAAAGTGTGCAACTTGGCTGAGCATGGCAAGCGATTGGGTGCTGGCAATGGATGGTGACAGTTGGGGCAGTGGAACAATCCCTAGGACAAACCACACTATGACTGGACATTGTTCTTTTCTCACAAGCTGTGAAGATGGTGGTGTTTGTAGAGCTGATGGTGCTGTGGGAGATCCGTGTTGGGGAGGCAGAGGAAATGAAGCAAGCTAAGAAGGCTGAGATGGTTGACAAGATCAAGGCACATAACTTGAAATCTCGGTGGTTGTATGCAGTGGAGGTGGGGTGCAGAGGGTACGTTGGATGGTCTATGTGTCAGTTTGATCTGAGTGGAAAGGAGTGGAGAGAAGCTGTCAAGAGATTGCAAGAAGCTGCAGAAAGAGCATCAGTATGGATAGCAACCACCTTGAAGAGAGCAGTCAGTGAGACAGTCTGACTGGGAAGGCACCAAACCCCGGTCAACAGACAGAATGGTTGTGTTTAAGGGCCGAAACTGTGATAACGTCTGCCAAACACCTGACGATCGAGTTGACTGCTAAGTTGATGAATGAGGGCCAGCATGGATTCTATCTGACCATGTATGCTTTTCTATGTATCATCGTCAAGAAAATGTAGCGATCACCAGATGGTTGGAGCTTTAACGAGGTCGACTACGTCTGAATTAGTAAGCGGTGGAGATCGGTCCTGCTGGATGTGCCGAGGACGTGCTGAATGTAGGCTCAGATCATTACCTCCTCCTTGGAAAGTGTTGGTTTTGATTGAAGTGCTTGCTACTTGTGCAGAGTCCCCCTGCTCCTTTGCAGTGGAGAAATTTAAAGACTGAAGGAGAGTTGATTAATTCTAGTTGGAACTGAGAAACTGATTCTGACCTCTCGCAGACATGGGCCACATTGGCAGCTGCTTTAGGAAGTTCAAGGATGCAATTATCAAAAGTGCCAAGAACATTGTTGGCAGGCGCCGTGGTGCATACAAGATCAAACGTGGATCCTGATCGATGCAAGACGAAAGGCTAAAATAACAGACCTAGTGCAAATGGATGATGCCCAGCAACAAGCATCAGAAACGTATTGGACACTCGATCAAGGAGTGAAGAAAAGCTGTTGAAAAGACAAACGGGATTGGAGGCAGCAGGTCGAAATGATACAAAAACTTACCAGAACAAGAAGCGGACAAAGGGTGCTCATCAAGGACAAGAATTAGAAGGTATTACTGATGGTTGAAGATCAAGTGAGGAGATGGGTCAAGCACTTTAAGGAGACGTTCAATCAGCTAACTTCTTTGTCCTCCACTGATCCCCGACAACGATCTGGCAGTGAACACAGGTGAGATCACGACGATATTATGGCTCCTTCTGGGACTGGATATAGTGGCGGTGGAGATGCTTAAGCACGGAAGTTATCCCGTTGTCAAACATCTGATGGCCCTGCTAAATGTATGCTAAATGATTTTGTCAAGGCATTTGACAACATACACTGGAGTTCATTGTGGTTTCATGATTTCAGCATTCCTGAGCATTTTGTCGACACCTTTCAGAGCCTTTACTACAAGTCAAGGTGCTGCGTTCAAATGGAGAAGGGCTACATCGACTACTTTGTCATTGAGACTAGTGTATGGCAAGGCTACATTCCATCCACTCTCCTATTTCTTATAGCGATCGACTTTGTCATGTGTGGAGATTCCGTGGTGCGGGTTGGGTACCTGTCTGACCTCGACTTTGCCGATGATATCATGCTCCTTGGAGCAACAAAGAATGTCATTCGCACAATGACAGAGAGATTGGAATGCGAGGTGGCCAAGATTAGACTCCGTATAAGTGCAAACAAGACAAAGATCATGAGGATTGGATATGTTGATGAGAACAACAATGGCGTCCCCTTGATGATTGGACAGCAGCAAATCGAGGAAGTTGATGAGTTCACATATTTCGGCAGCATCGTGACGAATGATGGAGACGCTGAACGCGACATTGCCTGCCGGATTGGGAAGGCCTCAACTGTCTTTCAAAGACTCAAACCCATCTGAGCAGGTAGGGCGATTGCCACCAAGACCAAAGTGTGCCTCTTTAACACAATCGTCATACCACTGGCAATAAACATGGCAGAAACATGGAAGACATCAGCAAAGATCACACGAAGGATCAATGCATTTCAGCTATGATACCTCTGGCAGATACTGAGAACCACATTACCAATGACAAGATACATCACTGAACTGATGCCCGTCCATTCCATGACGTTATCATTGAGTGCCACTTGTGATTCACCGTGCCACCCAATGCGCCACACGGCACAGGAGGACCTAAGACTAAGATTATAGAGCCTAACACAAGTGCTCTTGCAAAACAGCTACCACACTCTCAAGGTTTATTAAGTATGGGAGAATAAACAGCTCAGAACATCTACCAAAGCAGAGATGTACAGGGGTTGAGTTCTCAGTCACAAACAACTCATCAAAGAAATACAAGATTTACATTTCAGATGAAATGTTTGCAGAGAATCCTTAAGATCAAACAACAAGACAGGATCTGCAATACTAACATACTTACCAGGATGGTCTTCCCTTCCAAGTTAATGTTGCATGAATGACAGCCATATTCCAAAAGCCCTGCTCTCTAAGAAAATATTGCCAGTGTCTTTTTTTTTTTTTGTAAGCTAAAATTCAGGTTACAAGCCAGCTTCAGATACACTACCGCTAGTTGGTGTAGTGAACACCACAGTGAATACTGTAATATCCGCCCAGCATCCAGTGTCTTACTTGATAGCTAGACAGACATACATGTTAGCAAGTGTGAAGATCATTGGTGAATCGTGAGCTAGATGGATGGTAAAATGCTTACTTAGTCGTTGCAGGCTACAGAAGCATTAGTGTTGTGCTCGCAATTGTGCTTATTTTGCAAAACTTCGTTTTTCCAACCATGGGTCCAAAGAAAGTGAGTGCGAAGGACAATGCTGAGAAGAAGAAGCGAATGATGTGCAATGAATTAAAGAAAGAAATTATTGAAAAACATGACCAAAGTGTGCATGTAGTCAACTTGGCGAATCATTACCTGCACCACACTGAAGCAGGAGCCGATAAAGGCTATAATGCCAGCCAAGGGCATTAAAATAATTTCTAAACAACAGACATCTATCCATGAAAATACGGAGAAATTGCTGATGGTGTGTTTGACAGAGAAGTAGCTTGCAGGAGATACTGTGACGGAAGCTACAATCTGCAAGAAAGCACGAGCTAGTTACACTAGTTTGCTGCAGCAGACCCCAGGCACTTGTACAAACAAGGCATCGGGCAAGCCATTCAAAGCCAGTCAAGGATGGTTTGAGAATTTTAAAAAGAGGACCAGCATTCACTCCCTAGTCAGGCATGGTGAGGCAGCAAGCATGGATATGAAGGCAACTGAGGATTACTTCAAAACTTTTGTCAGAATTATAGCAGCCAAAGGATACATCCCCCAACAAGTCTTCAACTGTGACAAGACAGGACTTTTTTTTTGAAGATGCCAAGGAGGACTTATATAATGGCAGTTGGAGAAGAGGATGCCAGGCTACCAACCCATGAAGGATAGGCTAACCCTCGCACTGTGCACCAATATGAGTGGCAGCTGCAAGATTAAGATGCTGCTTGTTTATCATTTGGAAAATCCCAGAGCCTTTAAGTCACATAAGATTCTGAAAGAAAACCTGCAGGTTATGTGGAGAGCAAACCCAAGGGTGTGGGTCACCAGGCAGTTCTTTGTGGAGTGGGTGAATTTTGTCCTGATGTTAAGAAATATCTCCAGGAAAATAACCTACTGCTGTAAACCCTTCTCATCCTGGACAATGCACCTGCTCATCCACCTAACCTCGAATATAACATCCTCAAAGAGTTCAAATTTATAAAAGTTCTCTACCTTCCATCCAACACAAATCCCTATCTTGCAGCCCTGGACCGGCAGGTGATTTCTAATTTCAAGAAGCTCCAATCACCTGTTCCTCCACTGCTCTGAGGTGATGAAGAGCACAAACCTCACCCATAGAGTGTTCTGGAAGGACCACTATAACATCATGATATGCCTCATAATTATCAATATGGCCTGACAGGATGTTACAAAGAGAACCTTGACCTCTGCATTGAAGAAGCTGTGGCCTGAGGTTGTGTCTGAAACAGACTTTGAAAGACTCGAACCCAAAGTATCAGTGGTGAAGGAGATTGTATCCCTCAGCAAGTCCATGGGCCTAGACATGGATGAAGGTGATATAAACGAGTTCATCCAGGAGCACTTTGAGGAACTGACAAGGGAGGATCTAAAGGAGCTACAGAAACGGCAGCTCATGGAGGATTTGCAGGAAATAGATGATGCGGAAGAGGTTATCTCTACGAGTGTGATAAAGGAAATGTTGGGAATGTGAGAGAAATTTTCAGACTTTCTTCAAAAGAAACACCCAGTAAAAGTTACAATGAGCATGCAAAGGTGCTATTTAATGACACTTGCCTAACTCATTTCAGAAACATTCTGAAAGGGAGGATGAAACAGACCTCATTGGACAGGTTTTTATCAAAAATTCCTGCAGATGAAAGTGTGAAAAGTGTGGCAAAAAGGGCAAAAATCAGCAAATAAGATTCAGTTATTCAGTTCAGCCTTTCTCCTTCACCTCCATCAGCATCCTCACGTCATCTGATCTCCAAAGTAAATGTTGTACATTATACTTAATAAAACCAGTTTATTGCAGTACATTCTATTGTATTGTTTTTTGGGGTTTTTTTTATACAATATACATTAAAGTACCTCTTTCTTATTTAAAAGCAGGTAACAAAAAAAATTGCAATATTTTTTTTGTGAGGCCCGGAATGGATAAATGGCATTTCAATTCATTTCAATGGGGAAAACCGATTTGACATACAAGTAATTTGAGTTACGAGCTCTGTCATGTAATGAATTAAACTTGTCAGTCAAGGTACTACTGTAGGTAATACAGTTTGAGGGCTAAGACTGCACCTTATAACAGTCACGTCAAATCTGTATTAATGTATGGCTCAGAATGCTGATGAATGTTACAAGAAGACACAAGTGCTCAAGTAAAATGTATTGCATCACACCTAGGCTAACAAAGCATCAAATGAGGAAATGTACAGCAAGAGTTGTTGCAATAGTGTTGTCGTTGAAAACAATGCCAGTAACTAGAGTAGGTAGGTAATACACTCAGAATGGACCTGGTTAAGCTACCAAAACTATCAATATGACGGATACCATCTGGAAAGTGAAAGCCTGAACAACCAAAGAACACCTGGTACAGAACAGTTGAAAACTGATAGAAAAAGATCTCACATCAGGCGAGACACAGAGTTGCTCTTGAGGACCAGTTTGAATGCTGTTGAATCAGTGTAGCCTTATTTCCCAACTAGAGAGTAGAAGATTGATAATAATTCTTTCTATAATAGGTACAAGGTCAGAAATTTTAAGACCAGAGGGCTAGTTAATTACATCGAACAAACCTAGTGCTCAACCAGTATTTTAATTTATTGGCCTCAAAAGGATGAAAAGCAAAGTTAACTGTGGTGGAATTTCAGCTGAGAACTAGAAAAATTGCTGCTAAGCATTTTGTCCACCATGCTGTGTTAAGAGGATTAAAAACAACAGGGTCACAATGGGGTGAAATAAAAACCAATCAACATTATTTTTGATTGCAGAAGGTATTGAAGCAAGTTTGAATTAGTGGGTGAGCTCTTTCTATGGCTCTAGAGTCGTAACAATTCTCATGGTAGACAAACAAGAAAAACATGCATTGATCAACTCTGTCATAATGTCAAATTACAAATAGAGACCCCCCCAAAAATGGTATGGAATACAAGAACGCTTTGATAGAAAGAGTGATTTTGGTCTGTGCAACCCACCTGAAATGATAGGCCATCATCTTCCAAATTATTAGTGGTATTGTACAGTAGTAGTATATAAAAAAAAAAAAGTAGAAAGGTGAAAGTATTTAACTGTACCTTTCCAATATATGAATAAACCTTACAATGAAGCAAGCCCCCCCCCCCCAAAAAAAAACAGTGGAACCACTACTCTATAATGATAAGAGCTTCAATGACTGAACGAATACTCCAGAAACATGAGTTCATATGACACCGCAGGCAGTGTATTGTACACATATTTACACGTCTAAGATTTCATGCCTCTTTAAAAAATATCATTCACATTAATTATCAGGTTGGAGACAAAATTCTCACACAACATTTTTATATACATTTATTGATTTATATATAAGTAAATGCAATATCTTTTGATTGAATATTTTCATCATTTCAGAAATGAAGTTCCAAAAATGGCCCAACAAATGACTCTCTCTAGTGAACAGCTATGTATTTTGTCACTGTATGATTACAAGTCCAGCCTAAATGCAGGTCAATCACAATGTCATATCAGCCAAAAATTTGGAAAAGATACAACTGGTTGTCACACAGCCTACAATTGGTTTAAGAAGTATCAGCCTGACCAATTGAGTCTCTAAAACCAGCCAAGTGGTCAACCGTCACTTATTGGACAATGACTGTTTGTGCACCTGTGTTGAAGTTAATCCACACTTGACATCACAGAAGCTGGCTGATAAGTTTGGCATCAGCCATACAGCCATTTTGCATCACTGGACATACGGGTCCCATGCAAACTGACCGACTTTGACCGTAAATGCCAGCACGACGCTACTGTCCAAGAAGTGTCATTTTGATTGGCTGAACAAAGTGGTTACTGCAGAGCAGAAATGGTGCCTGTACTAAGGCAAGACATGCAAAAGAAGCTGGACAGGCAAAGGTGCAACTGCACAACCTCAGGCAAAGGTAAACCTGCATTAAAAGAAGCTCATAGTTTGTGTCTGGTGACATGCGAAGAGCATGATTCACTGGGAAATGTTGGAATGCAATCAGACCATCAACTGTACTGTCAACAACTGCAATGGGTGGCAGATGCAATTGCGCAAAAACATCCAAAATTGACTGATGTCATGTTGCTTCATGATAACACCTGACCACATGTTGCAAATCTCACCATTGTAAAACTTCTCGAGCTGGAGTTGGATGTTCTCTCTCATTTGACCTGGCACCAACAGACTACTGGCAAACTGTTCACAACTAATGAAGAATTGAAAACTGCAGTAGGAGACTTCATTGATAGTAAACTAGTTAATTTTACAACAAAGGTATCCATGATCTACCCTATCGTTGGAAGCAAGGGATCAAAAATAATCAACATTACACGTCGGCAAGTTTTTGTCTTTACAGCTATGACAGCGGAATGGTGTGTCAGTGTGTGTGTGTGTTGACTCGCATAACAAACAGCTGGGGGTGAAACTCTTGACAAAAAACTATGAGGTGGCAGGTCCAAGGTATATAAAAATACACATTTACTGTTCACTTACCAGTTCATAATTATTGCAGCAGTTGCAAGGTATTTACAATCACATAAATGGAGTTTCAAGACAGACACGAGATGAGACTTTCCCAAGGTCAGCAAAGACATAATGCAGCACATCAGACAGAGTCTCAAGAGAGAAGGAGGATGAGACTTTCCCACGATCAGCAAAGACATAATGCAGCACATCAGACAGAGTCTCAAGAGAGAAGGAGGATGAGACTTTCCCACGATCAGCAAAGACATAATGCAGCACATCAGACAGAGTCTCAAGAGAGAAGGAGGATGAGACTTTCCCACGATCAGCAAAGACATAATGCAGCACATCAGACAGAGTCTCAAGAGAGAAGGAGGATGAGACTTTCCCACGATCAGCAAAGACATAATGCAGCACATCAGACAGAGTCTCAAGAGAGAAGGAGGATGAGACTTTCCCACGATCAGCAAAGACATAATGCAGCACATCAGACAGAGTCTCAAGAGAGAAGGAGGATGAGACTTTCCCACGATCAGCAAAGACATAATGCAGCACATCAGACAGAGTCTCAAGAGAGAAGGAGGATGAGACTTTCCCACGATCAGCAAAGACATAATGCAGCACATCAGACAGAGTCTCAAGAGAGAAGGAGGATGAGACTTTCCCACGATCAGCAAAGACATAATGCAGCACATCAGACAGAGTTCAAGAGAGAAGGAGATGGACTTTCCCACGATCAGCAAAGACATAATGCAGCACATCAGACAGAGTCTCAAGAGAAGAGAGAAGGAGGATGAGACTTTCCCACGATCAGCAAAGACTAATGCAGCACATCAGACAGAGTCTCAAGAGAGAAGGAGGATGAGACTTTCCCACGATCAGCAAAGACAAATGCAGCACATCAGACAGAGTCTCAAGAGAGAAGGAGGATGAGACTTTCCCACGATCAGCAAAGACATAATGCAGCACATCAGACAGAGTCTCAAGAGAGAAGGAGGATGAGACTTTCCCACGATCAGCAAAGACATAATGCAGCACATCAGACAGAGTCTCAAGAGAGAAGGAGGATGAGACTTTCCCACGATCAGCAAAGACATAATGCAGCACATCAGACAGAGTCTCAAGAGAGAAGGAGGATGAGACTTTCCCACGATCAGCAAAGACATAATGCAGCACATCAGACAGAGTCTCAAGAGAGAAGGAGGATGAGACTTTCCCACGATCAGCAAATACATAATGCAGCACATCAGACAGAGTCTCAAGAGAGAAGGAGGATGAGACTTTCCCACGATCAGCAAAGACATAATGCAGCACATCAGACAGAGTCTCAAGAGAGAAGGAGGATGAGACTTTCCCACGATCAGCAAAGACATAATGCAGCACTTAATGCTGGATCATTAAATCAATGTTTTAATGATGAGACAGAGGTCCAATGGAATAGCTCTCAGAAACAGACTACGTACAAATTCATTCTTCGCAACTGCTGCAGCTACTTTCAGATATGATCCATCCCATTCTTATAAAAAGGATACTTTTGTCCAAATCGGTGTACTAAACACAAATTGTCATTTCTGCAAGGCTTTAAAATGAAACAAATGGCATGTGCTGCTCAGACGGTCAGGTAAGGTTGCTAGCACTACCAGCTCCTCCTCAACCTCTTATGGATCTTCTGGAAGGCACTTCTATCCAGTCAAAGGATTTTCTGAACAATATCAGACAATACAACTCTACACTTCAAATGACATTGTTTGGTGAATCTAAGGAGATAGTTGAACATGGATTTACACTGACTTCAAAGTTCAAGGGCAAATCTATCACCTCATTGGTTCCCTGTTAAACACAAATGAACAGCCACAGTTCCTCCAAATTTACTTTATGAGTGTCATAGGACAACAAACCCGAAGGAGGTGTCAAAACTTGAGACAATGGGTCATGCTACATGTAGTGCCACTCACTGCAAAGGAGAGTATATCCAACGACAGCTTTGCAGTGTGTTAAAAAGTCACATAACCCCCACCCCCAATTTTCCATGACAGGTTAGGACCTGGAATACTCCAAACAGATGCATGACATGTCACATAGTAGAATTAGGCCATTATTTATTCCACAAATGTTTTGTAATCAATGCTGCACTTTCCCATATCACCTGTTTCAACATAACTGTAATATATTATATGCAAACTGTACCATTTGAATGCCAAGCAACGCTGGGTGTCTCTGCTAGTTGCTAATAAAAGTTGTGCGAGAACTTTGATTCCAACCTGATGTTAAGACACTGTGTAAAGAGACTCAGTCTGGTAAAAGAGAAGCTAATGAGCCAACTTTGCCATTTACTTCACCATGGTTAATAAAATGTTAGAAACAAACTCAAGTTCATCAAAATGATTATACTCATCCCCTTAAAAAAAAGTAAAATATATAAAAAAACAAAACAAATGCAGGGAACATATCTTACTCAGAGTGAAAATGAATGAACACTCAAGAAAATATAACTTACCAATGTGGAATAAAGTTGCTGTGTTGATAGCTGATAGTGAAAGAGAAGTTCATCAAACTGGAAGAATGTTGATCTGCAAGTTCTAAGCAGAAGACTCTGCAGCCAAAGCGACTTGAAACATACATTCAGTTTATGGGAAAGAATGCTTGAATGAAAGAACTTGCAGAAAATGGTTTGCAAAATTCAGAAGTGAAGATTTCAGCCTTGAAGATTAAAATCGAACATGACATCCAGTTGAGTTTGATGATAAGCTCCTTGAGACATTACTTGAAGAAAATCCTGCATTATCAATTGAAGAATTGACAATAAAGCTTAGTTCAAACCATACAATTGTTCACTGTCATCTTCAACAACTTGGAAAATGAGTGCCTCATGAAATGTCCGAAAGCAACCACAAATCCTGAGTTGACATCTGCTCTTCTCTCCATTTTCGCGAACTCATTTCACCCTTTTTGGATAGACTTGTGACAAAAGATGGATCTTCTATCGAAATGTTAAACATGTTAAAAAGCACAGGAGCGGCTGTGTGGTAAGTAGCTTGCTTACCATCCACATGGTTCCAGGTTCAGTCCCACTGTGTGGCACCTTGAGCAAGTGTCTTCTACTATAGCTTCGGGCTGACCAAAGCCTTGTGAGTGGATTTGGTAGACGGAAACTGAAAGAAGCCCGTCGTATATATGTATGTGTGTGTGTGTTTGTCCCCCCAACATCGTTTGACAACCAATGCTGGTGTGTTTGCGTCCCTGTAACTTAGCAGTTCGGCAAAAGAGACCAATAGAATAAGTACTAGGCTTACAAAGAATAAGTCCTGGGGTCGATTTGCTCGACTAAAGGCAGTGCTCCAGCATGGCCGCATTCAAATGACTGAAACAAGTAAAAGAGTAAAGAGAGTCGTAAACAGTGGCTTGTTAAAGGGAAAAAGCTCAACCACAACCGAGAAGGGAACTTCATGGGAAAAAGGTTCTTCTATTTGGTGGGATTGCAAAAGAGTAATTCACTTTGAATTGTTACCACCTAATGCAGCAATCAATGCTCAAGTCTAATCTCAGCAATTAGAGCATTTGAACCAAGGTATGAAGAGAAAAAAGACCCGCTTTAGTGAATCGAAAAGGAGTGATGTTTGATCAGGACAATGCATGACCCCACACTGCAAAGATCACATTACAAAAGATCGAAGAGCTTGGTTGGGAAAAAATTCATCATCCACCTTATTCTCCTGACCTTGCTCCTTCAGACTACCATTTGTTTTGTAGTTTACAGAATCATTTGGGGGCCATAAACTTTTGCAAGCCAGGAGGAGGTTGAAACTGACATTTCACAGTTCTTCGCTTTGAAACCAAAGGAGTTTTACATAGATGGGATTAAAAAGCTTGTAAATAGATGGAAGGAAGTCATTGATAAATCAGGGAAAGTACATTGATGATTAAATTTCAATTAAGTATAACATTTGATCACTTGATTTCTTGATTCAAAGTTTGGACAGAACTTATGGGATGACCTGATATATTTACTGAAAACCAAAGATAAATGGCAAAGCACTACCAAGACACTATGGCCAACATAAGGAAATTTGGAAAGCCTACATTTTTTGTCACCTTTATCAGTAAATCCAAAAAGGGAAGAAATAACAAGAGAACTAAACTCAGATCAAACTGCAGTGGATTGTCCTGCCAAAACAGCACAAGTTTTCAAAATGAAGCAACAGCAACTGCTAGAGGACATCGAATCCATAGTTTTGGAAAAGTTAGTGGCATATGTGAGCACAACTGAATTTAAAAAAAAAAAAAAGAGGTCTACCTCATTGTCACTTTCTATTTATAATAGAAAACAGTCACAATTCATGGCAAGAAATTGTCAAAGTTGTCTTTGCTGAACTTCCTGAACAAGACTATCCAAATACAGCTGCTCTATTCAGTTTGATGAAGAAATACATGAGACATGGACCATGTGAAGAGCCTAACATGACTTTGCCTTGTTATCCACTGTATTGTCAATGAAGCCCAACTGAAGGGACATCAAAATGGATAACTGACAAATGGTCTTCTATAACACCTGGCTACAACAGACATACAAAGTTCATATTAATAATGAATGGCAATGCAACTCAAGACAAGATCACAAAATATGAATCATGGAGACTT
The DNA here is from genome assembly GCF_006345805.1 of Octopus sinensis. NCBI lineage: Eukaryota > Metazoa > Mollusca > Cephalopoda > Octopoda > Octopodidae > Octopus > Octopus sinensis. The sequence continues at coordinate 5,147,207 of NC_043008.1, read as the reverse complement.
TTAGAACTTCCAATTCAACAAAAGAAGTCCTGTTGAATGCCTTCAGATTCACTTGCCCAATCATTTGTCGTTTTCAATATAAACAACCTGGAATATACTTTGCAGCCAGCTCAAACAACTAAACTCCCTGCTTACTTTGATAAGAATCCTGAAGATCCAGAAGCAAGAAGTATTCTCTGTTATAACTTGCCTGAGTTTTATATACGGCAGTCATCAAGTAAGACCTGGCAAAGGAGAGAAAGGCAACCAAAAGGAATCCCACAGACAATTGGTAGAGTTTACACTGTCCAACTGTCTCAGGGAAAACTCTTCTCTATTGAGATTGTTGCTTTTTCATAGGATTGGAGTTACAAGTTTTGAAGATCTGCTGACAGTCGATAAAGTAACATGTGAAAGCTTTAAACAGGTGTGTTAGGCTATGAATCTTCTTGAAAATGACCAAGAATAGAAAATGTGCATAAATTCTTCACCTCCATTATCCATCTAAGCCTTTAACATTATACAACATGTTCTGTAATAATCTGTCTGAAGACTTTCTGCATTATAGAAGAGAAACAATGACTTCCAAGCAGGCAACAGAAGCAGCTGTGTGTGCTGAATCATCAATTAATTCAGTATTACCATTTAACAGATGATTATGATTTACCTGTCGCTAAACCAACTGCATCTGTCAATCAAGAAAAAATAGATCCTTCAACAGAAGCCTACAACCATGATCGCACTGACATGCTCAACAATGAACGGAGGATTGTCTTTGAAACAGTGAAAACAAAAATTGACAACAATGAAGGGAATTTGCTATTTATTGATGCTCCAGGAGGAACAGGTAAGACTCTCTTGTTAAATTTACTGCTGTCTTATGTTCATAAAAAAAGTGGAAATGCCCTTGCTACAGCTTCCTTTTATATGACAGTGACACTGCTAAAGCTCGGCTGCACAGCTCATTCCTGCTTCAAGTCCCACATTCTAGCAATGTCAACTTCAATGTGTTATGTTTTGCCTAATGACACAACTAGGTGCCTTCTATACAATGCTCAGCTGTTGGTGAGGGATGAAGCCCCAATGTGCCACTGATATCTTGAAACTTTAAATTGCACACTTCAGGATCTCATGAACAATAAGCAATTCATGGAAAGAAAATTATTGGTCTTTGGTGGAGATTTACAACAAATTCTTCCTGTAATTCTGAAAGCCACTTGACTTTCGCTTATTAACACATGCATAAAAAGATCTTCACTTTGGAGTGATTGCAACGTCTTGCATCCATAGACAAATATGAGAGTTCTAAATTGTCTGAATAACAATAATATTAATACATATAATCGGCTAAATCAGCATGCAAATTGGTTGTTGGAACTGAGCAAAGGAAGGATTCCCAACACTTGATGGTGATCTCTTATTTAAGGATGTCATTATAATTTCATTTTCCATGACAGTCAGCTCCAAAGAAGAGTTATTTGAATTTTTCTTGCCAATTTACCAATGTACTACACAAATGAGCAGTGGATGTCTTCATCCTACTCACACAATCAAGATCAAGATTGGAGATCCAGTAATGTTATTACAAAAAATATTGGGTTGGCCAATAGTCTGTTTTTTTTTTAGTATCAACTGTCCGATCTTCTAATCACTGTTCCGATAGTCTTTTTCTTTAGAAATTGTATTCGGTATAATGACCATCAGTCTCTCAAAGGAGAGAGATTGCAACTTGTTTGATTGCATTTGAGCCTAGACATGGAAGACCAGGCAGAGCACTATCGGCATCTTATGCTTTTTTACTTCAGAAAAGGAAAGAAAGCAACAGAAACTTGCCGAAAGTTATGCAATGTGTATGGAGAGAATGCTGTTTAAGAACGGGTGTGCCAGAAATGGTTTGCTTGATTTCGATCAGGGAATTTTTCAGTAAGAGATGCACCTCACTCTGGCCGGTGAAAAGAAATTGACATTGACCAACTGAGAGCTGTAGTCAAATAAGACTGCAGTCTTACGACCAGACAAATCACAGATATTCTTAACATATCCAAAACAAGTGTGGAAAATGAATTGCATAAACTTGGTTCCATTTCTAAACTTGATGTTTGGGTTCCCCATAAATTGACAGAAGCAAATCTTGTCCAGAGGGTTTCCATTTGCGATTCACTACGGAAAAGGGAAAACAACGAACACTTTTTTGAGAAGAATTGTTACTGGAGATGAAAAGTGGGTAGTTTACAATAATGTGAAATGAAGAAGATCATGGAAAAAAGCAGGGGATTCTCCAAAACAGGTCTTCACCCAAAGAAAGTTCTGTTATCAATATGGTGGGATTGGAAGGGTGTTATCTTTTTTGAACTTCTTCCTTTGAATAAAACCATCAATTCAAAGGTTTATTTTGAACAACTGGATAAATTAAAAACGGCCAGAACTGGTGAATCGTAAAAGCGTTGTTTTCCACCCTGACAACGCAAGGCCACACACTGCTTTGATTACTCAGCAGAAGTTGCTGCAGCTTGAGTGGGAAGTTTTGCCTCACCCTCCGTACTCTCCAGATCTGGCCCCATCGGATTTCCGTCTGTTTCGGACACTGCAAAATTCATTGAATGAAAAAATTTTAATTCTGATGAAGACGGGAAAACTTTCTTGGAAACTTTTTTTGCTAATAAAGAACCTAAATTCTTCGAACAGGGGATTAAAGATCTACCCAACAGGTGGCAAAAGGTTATAGAAGCAAATGGTAACTATTGTATTGATTAAATACATTTTTCACAATTGTTTAATTTGTCTTGATTTTCACCTAAAAACGAACAGACTTTTTGGCCAACCCAATAGATCATGCTCAAGGCCACTGCAATAGTACTCATTACATGGTACTCAACACTACTGACACTTTACTGACTTTGAGGACAAGTCAACAGTGTTGATACTGGAACAGTGCTGACGTTTTCTTGAATTCCTCTTTGGCCCTCTGAAACAGACTTACCATTCACTCTACAAAGATTGCAATTTTCTCATGTCACTTAATAAGAGTCAGGACAAAGTTTAGAAAGATGTGGACTATATCTATCTGATCTAGTATTCATACATGGACACTTTTATGTTGCTAACAGCAGTAGGAGACCCTGAAAACCAATGTATATATGCAGACCAAACAGAATTCGGCAGCACAACCAAGAAGAGACAAAATGATAGAAAAAGAAATTTAACGAGGAATGTTGTTTATATTGAAATATTGCTCAAGTATTTAAAATAAATGTTATTGTTCAAGTATTTAAAATAAATGTTATTGCTCAAACTGTTATTAATCTTCACGAGAAGGTCAATTTAAACATCATTTGAACAATTTATGAATGTACGTGCATAATTAACAGATATTTTTACCAGCAGCATAGCGATGGGTAACAACTTAGTTAAGATCTGGCCAACTAGAACCGTCATTATAAAAGCGCACACACACACATCCTTTGCATACATTGATATTTTGAGTAAATTGCAATGAGCTAGGTATAGACCTTCTTCTTGTGTATATTGTGGAAGTTACAGAAATGTTGGAAACAAAATCTACAAAAAGCTGAAAGTCTTTTTTGGAATTATGAATGACATGAAAATCTATCCCACATCAATTGTGAAAACAACAAAACTTCCAGAACTCAAGCACCAGCTGTCACATTTACACCCACATACAGAGAAGGAGAAATATGAAATGAAAGTTTCTTGTAATGTATGATGGGTGACTAGGTTAGCAATGAAGGTTTTGTCTTCAGAGTGAGTGAAGAGAGTCAGTCCAGCCGTATCTCACAATAGATCAAGACTAAGAACAAACTGCTCTTATTCCCTCACACATCTCTAAAATAATGAGTACAAATGAACTTTGAAATTCAGAAGATTGTCTTTCGATGTATTTAGAAAATATGTCTACAAAAAATTAATAAACGGAAAGACTATGAGACCAGGTGGAGGATGGAGTGAAAATTTAACAATGAAAAATGAATACCCTGAATTTGAAAATTGAAATAAAATCAGTTTAAAATAAATTTCAATAGACATAAAAATGTGAATGTGTGGCTGTGTGATTCAGTCTATAGCAAACATAATGAGATGTGTGTGTGTGTGTGTGCGTATACATATATAGGACAAAATTAAAATCATCACTGCCCCCCCTCCCCTTGTGACTTCAGAGCAAAATCCATCCCTGAACTCAAATTATATTCACACATCCATCGCAAACAGATGCAGCTTCTTTTATTTTCGATCCCTTTGCATTTTTTCCTAATCCTTTCCTTCAAACACTCATATATTGAAATTAATAAGAGTAACCATTACAGTACATTATATTTATATATATATATATACACACACACACACACAAATACACATATATTATATCATTTGATATCATGTATATTATATTGATATTATATATGTGTGTGTGTGTGTGTGTGTGTGTGCTGTAATATGGCAGTTTACAAATCAACTGAACACACACACACACACAGAAACCTACCAACATGACCTGTCGTCAACAGTGCGAAAGCCATCCTAATAAACAACAAAGATAATTTCTAAAAAGCCTCCAACAACTAAAATAATCTCTTGTTCTGTCTAAGAATGAACCAATCCCATACCAATATCTATGGAACACAATTTTAGTTTTGAGTTTGGCAAGATGACATGAAGAGTACACGGTACTGATACAAAATATGTTAAATATACCATCCTCTGGCATTCCTTCATTTAATTCTACCAGACATTCTACTGTGTGTGTTCTACCAGGCAAAACCTTAACTGTTGTACGCATGAGTGTGTATATGCAAGCATGTGCACTCATGAGAATATATATTTTACATTACACACACACAATATATATATATTATATAAACACACATGTGTATGCATTGTATGTATATATATATTCAACAGGCTTAAACAAATACATACATGCATACATATGTGTATGTATAAGCCTATTGAATAACTGAGGTATATATGGTATTCTACTGACAAACAGTCAAGTTTTAACAAATTGTAGAAAACAATAGAAATATATTATTTAAAAATAATATTTGAGGTATTTAGACAAAAAAAAATATTAACATAGATTTGGAATAAACATTTATAATATATAAATTGTTGTTTTTGTTGTTTCTTGTTTAAATTAATAAAATTTATGAAGAGACTTTAAAATTGTTGGCTGGATGGAACTTATTTTGACGACAAAAACACATGATGCTGGTAAAATGTTTCCAAATCAAAACCTCCAATACACAGCGGCCAGACTGCAGAACTCTCAATACAGTGTTCTCTCTTGAATTCTATTCAATCAGAAAAATTAAATTTTAACTGGATGAACACAGCCAATCTTATTACAAATGAGTGACATAATATGGTAACCTTTTCCAGCAAACCTGTCTTGTTTTCTTTTCTTCCTAATTCCAATTCCAAAGAATTCTTGCCATTCTAAATGCCAGCACTGTTACAATTGTGATGTTGCAGGCAAACTTCTCAGATGTTTCATTTCTTTACTTGTATATATATAATCATTCTTTTTCATCCCTTCCATTTTTTAAACCAGAGCTAACTAAAAGAAAGTCTTTAAGAGCAGCAAATTTCATGTCCATAAAGCATCAAAATTTAGTTTGAAATTGGTCCAAGAATGAGCTTTTGTTAATGTGATCTCTGACAAGCTGTACCCTGAAATTAAAATAACAAAAAGAAAAATGGGAAAATATTTAAAAATATTTACCAAATCAGTTTTCCACTTTTGTTCCAAAATAAAATAAAAATTTAAAAACAAGAAAAAAAAGAGAAAAATGTAAACACTAGCTTGAAGAAAGATGATGAGTTGACAGGGACCCATCTAACAGCAGTAGAAAAGATAAAGAGAGGGCAAAGCAGGATTGTAGATCAAACTTTGGAGTATGTTTATAAGTGATCTGATATAGCTGTAGTAAAAAAGATAGAAGCATATCTATAGGTCACAGGTAGAAGTGTATTTGTGAATGATTTCATGGCAATCAATCGCATGGTCTTTCTTTGGTTGGTTGTAGCTACAGGTTAGCATTCATTGAATATTGTTTTGTTTTTTTAAATCTAATGTGTTGATTATCCTTGTTTTAATGTCTACTTTTCCATACTTGCATGGGACAGATGGAATTTGCTGAAGCAAATTTTCTACAACCTGATGCCCTTCTTGTCACCAACACTGACCTGCTTCTCAGGTAATATTTCCCCATAGCCAGATGTTTCCGCAAAATATTGGAAATGAAAGCCATGCAAAAAGCACTGATGCTGGTGCCCCATAAAAAAGTACCTAGTACACTCTGTAAAGAGTGTGGTGTTAGGAAGTTGTAGAAGCCAAGCCAAACACAGTCTATGTCACCTGGTGTGGTCCTCGGCCTTGCCAGCTCCTGTCAAGCTGTCCAATGCATGCCAGCATGGAAAATGGACGTCAAATGATGACATGATGATGTTGCTTGCATGACAGTGACGTTCATTTACAAGTATCACATGATGTCAAGGCAAGATGCCATGCAGTGGGATTGAACCCTAACCATGTGTTTGGAAAGCAAACTCCTTACGACATAGCCACTCCTGTGCTTTGATAGAGTCAGAAATTGTACTGATCGCTGAAACCAGAGTGAGCAAGGTGACACTGTATTCCTCAAGCAGTATGTGATCGCTAACCTAAGACTAGACAGGATTGGAAGTGTTATTTATGTTTTATATTTGCCTATAGACATTGAGAGGCATAAAGCTTTTATATAACTGATATTACAGCATTTTGAGCACCAACTTGAAACAGAAAAGAGAAACGGACTCTTTGTAATGCAGTCACCCCACAATCAGTAGGTATACAGACAGAGTCCTAACAGTAAACCCACTGCCCTTTTTGTTCACAAATTGGTGATTCTAACATATATCATTTTATACTTAAAATAGTAGTTTCTACTTAATAGCACTGTAGTGTGTTAGTGTTTCTTATTTCTTTATTGCCCACAAGGGGTTAAACATAGAGGGCACAAACAAGGACAGACAAAGGGATTAAGTTGATTACATCGACCCCAGTGCGTAACTGGTACTTAATATATTGACCTCGAAAGGATGAAAGGCAGAGTCAACCTTGGCGGAATTTGAACTCAGAACATAGCGACAGGCGACATACCGCTCAGCATTTCACTCAGCTAACGTTTCTGACAGCTTGCCACCTTGTGTTAGTGTTTCTATCTAATAGTGTATTGTAGTGTTTCTACTTAATAATATTGTAGTGTGTGAAAGCACCCACTACACTCTCGGAGTGATTGGCATTTGGAAGGGCATCCAGCTGTAGGAACTCTGCCAGATCAGATTGGAGCCTGGTGCAGCCATCTGGTTTGCCAGCCCTCAGTCAAAATCGTCCAACCCATGCCAGCATGGAATGTGGATGTTAAACAGTGATGATGATGTGCTAGCTTGTGTGTCTATGTGGGTGTCTGATTGAACATGTAGTTGACAAGGACCGGACTGACAGAAGCACAACATTATAAAAGGTATTGAAAGAAAATCACCCAAAAATGAGACTTACCTTCATCTTTGTCTCGAGTCTGAAACAGAAAAAAAGGTCATCAGAAATAGCAAAAATGAGATAATTATTAAAACAGAAAGTAAATACTTAGGAAAGTAACTTGAGTCAATCTTTGTCAATAAAATAAATTTATTTTTAATTTGATTAAACTGTTCCCCATTCTTTTTCTGTCCTGAAAGTTACTTAGCAACTTTGCTAGTGCTGGTGGCATGAAAAAAGCATCCATTACACACTGTAATGTGGTTGGCATTGGGAAGAGCATCCAGCCATAGAAACCATGCCAAAGCTGACATTGAAACTAGGTACAACTTTGCAGCTTGCCAGGTCCTGCCAAACCATCCGGCTTAAGACAACATGGAAAACAAACATTAAATTACAAAGGTGATGATATTTTTTTTTTTCATTTGTTTTATATTTATTTTTTCCATACTAGCATGGGTTCGATAAATACATGTCACTGAGGGAAGAAAGTTAACCTAGATGAGATGCAGTCTGGTTTTGTGCCTGGCAGAAGCACTACTGATGCTACCATCCTAGTAAGGAAACTGTAGCAGAAGCATTTGGCCAAAGCTATACTGCTGTACTTGGCATTTACTGACTTGCAGAAAGCCTTTGTCAAGGTTTCTCGCTCCCTTGTTTGGTGGTTGCTGCAGAAGCTAGTGGTAGATGAGCGCCTGGTGAAAGCCATCGAAGCATTTACAGGGATGCAGTCAGCAAGGTGAAAGTCAATGAATATAGCATGCAGGAAGGAGTTCACTAAGGATTGATTCTTTGAGCCTTATGTTTATCATAGCCCTCCAGGCAATAACAAAGAAATTTAAAACTGGTTGCCCATGAGAGTTCCTCTATGTTGATGACCTTGTTTTTTAGCTGAATCTTTACTACAATTAGAGAAGAAATTTTATGTGTGGAAGCATGGATGAAATCAAAGGGTCTTAGAGCTAATTTAGCAAAGACTAAAGTACTAAAGCAAGAAAGCAGACAAATTAATCCCTTCAAGGAAATGGCCCTGCTTGATATGTTGAAAAGGTGTAAGTAGAAATTTCATAAGGTGCACCCAGTGCAAGCTATGGACACATAAATGCAGTGGAATCACAGGAAGATTAACAGAAAAAATATTCCTCGATTGTAGCAGGTATGCAAGAACAATAAACACAAAGAACATGCAAGAAATAGATTTTCTCAAATGCCCAGGGGTATTCTTAATGGTAATGGACAGTTTCTGTTATCTAGGTGACCAAATTAGCAGAGAAGGAGGATGTTCTGAAAGCATAGTTGGTAGAGAGTTATTACCTTTGTTGATAACAAAGGGCCTTGGCAGATTGTATAATGCCTGTGTATGAACAGCTATGTGACATGGTAGTGAAATATGGGCTATCAATGCAGAGGACACAAGAAAGCTTGATAGAAATGAAGCCAGCATGCTTTTCTGGATGGATAATATCAGCATGCATGTACGACAGTGTGTAAAGAATTTAAGAGGTAAGAGAAGGTATAAGAGGCATCGTTTTGGAATGTGCAAGAGAGAAACTGTGATGGTTCGGTGATGTGATGCATATGAATAAATACAGCTGCATAAAGAAGTGCCATTCTCTAAATGTGGAGGGAACCAGAAGAAGGGGAAGTCCTAGGAAGAAATAGGATGAAGTCCTGAAAAATGCTCTTCAGATTTTGAATATCACAGAGGTCAATTGGCAATTTGCTGTGCTTGCGAAAACCTGTCAAATGAGTAAAATCAAGACAATAAAGGCCTTTATATTGATACCTTTGAAAACCTCCCCCTCACATCCCACCTTTCCAACATCTCACCCCTTGCTCCACCTGAGTTCACTCACTGTATTCCATTCCTTTTTACCTCTCACTCTCCCTTGCAAACCTACATGCACACCATGTTCCTTTTGAGTCTCTTCCTCACAACATATCCCCTTAACACCCGCTCCTCCTTCTGCCTGTGCCCACTCACCCGATAGATGTCCCTGTAACTTGGCTATACTCCTCCACCACCACATCACATCTTCACCATCTCTCTCTTTCCAGCTGAGAGAGAGCCATGTATCTCCTCCATGACAACATGCCTATCTCTAGCCTTCTATTCATACTCTAGAGGAGCTACATGGCTTAGTGGTTAGGGTGTCAGGCTCATGGTCATAAGAGTGTGGTTTCAATTCCTGGACTGGGTGTTCTTGAACCAAACACTTCATTTCATGCGGTTCCAGTCCACTCATCTGGTAAAAACGATTAATCCTGCAATGGACTGACATCTCGTCCAGGGAGGAATGTATATACAGCAGAGAAACCAGGGTACCAGCCCTAGGCCTCTTCTGAAGTAATGTGGACTAGCTGTTCATACCCTAACTTCTCTTCACCTGGCACAAAGCCACCTCCATCATATAACATGTGTTGTATGGCTTGTACATTGCCTTCTATTGTTTAGTAAGGAAAGGAAGTACACAGGATCTTTTACAAGTCTTCTGAGGCTGGTCGGATGGAAGGTGGTAAGGTGGTGTCCTCAAACGAGATACATGGCCCGAATGCTTGCAACAGAGTAGACTGCTAAAACAACCCAAGGATCAGGCAATGCTATTAAACTAAGCAACAGATTATAACGACTAAGTTCCAGTACATGTGAGACATCGTCCAAAGACAAACTCAATCAACGTCTGGCTAAAAGACATGATAATCATGGCTGGAATGCCTCTGATCTTAGCTCTGCTTGATTAGAGATTATTTGAAGCATGGCAAAAACAGATGCAAGACGACAACAACAACAACAGGATGATGACAACAATATAATATCAAAAACAATGAAGCTGCACTTACAAGTATTTTCTTATAATGTTGTTTTGGTGAGGCTGTTTGTTGAATCGGTTTCCTTTGGTATTTAGGGTTGACCATTTCTGTGGCCAAGTGGCTGTGGTCTCCATTGCCAGGCATCAGCTTACTGCCACCACTATTAGTGGCTGAATTTTGGCCAGTATTTATTTTTCCATCTCTCATTTTCTGGTATTCCTGAAAGTCATTGAAGAGCTTTTGGTTGTAGAGCTGTTGTTGCTTTAACCTCTGCTTATCTGTCAACTGGCGGCAGTTGCCAGTGACTGGAATCGTTACATTTGCGACAGTGTTACCATTTGGAACTGGTCCAAGGATCCCAGTCTTCAAATCAAGATTCTGTTGTTTTTTGTTCATGATCCATTTCCGCAATTGTCTGATAGTAAAAATAGATAAATGACTTTGTAATAAAAATGAAACTGTCAGTTAGCAAAGAACTATTTCAATATGGCTGTGTGGTTAACAAGTTTGCTTAGCAGCCATGTGGCACATTGCTTAAGTGTCATTTACGTGTGAGTGAATCTGAAACACATTCTATGGCAGCCTGTCATGTATGTACATTGTGTTTGTGCCCCAGCACTGCTTCATAACCAATGTTGGTTCATGTAATGGTTTGGTAAAAGACGGATAGAATAAGTAGCAGACTTCAAAAAAAAAATAATATATAGAACAAGAGTCGATAGACTGACAACAGGTTTTTAAGGCTATGACTATAGTCCTACCACTGAAACAGGTAACAAAATAAAACACATAATGGCTTATAGTCATACATTTGATGGTCTCAACTACGGACAACAATTTAAACATAACATCGTTGAGTACAATCTTGCTTCATACCTATGACTGTCAGGTTGTTTGATGCTCTTCCAACTAAGATATAATTTCTTTAGAATACAAGGAAGCCTACATGCGGTTAGTCAATCAACTAGAGATAGTAGCCAAATCTCCTTCTGACAACTATTTTAAAATAGGAAGAACACATAATATAATGTAGTTACATTTAAATAATAAAAGATGGAATGGTCACTAATGGAATGCCTTTACTTATAGGTCTGCAGGATCAGAACTGACCTGATAAGGAACAAAACTAATAACACCAAAGAAGCACACACTATACAGTGTAGTCCTAGCTACACTGTGACTTACAAAAAAAAAAGAAGGTAATATGGCAACAGCTGGAACCCCTTTGATCGCTGTTGTACTTGAACAAGATAGATTTGGGACCCAACAATAATAATGTTCACTTGATCTGATCACACTTGAAATCTTTGATAAACTGGTAGTTCAGGGTAGGCATTCATTTCTTTTTTCCATCCATTTAATAATCACTTTCTCAATGGACTACTGTTCACATAGACAAGTCAGAGAGGGGAAACAGCTTTTAAGTAGTCACACAACTTGCTAGAAATAGCCAACATATTTCACTCAAACCAAACCCTGCTACCATTAGCAACTCCCATCCACCTCTGTATATAATAGCAGGTAACCATGTATCTCCTCTACAGCAACACACCTTTACTTGTGCCCCTTTCAACATCTGGCATAAAGCCACCTTCCCCTCTCAAATATTATTTAGGAGTGGGGACTTTTTCATTCTTCTCTCCCTGATCTTTTTCGATCTTGCAAGCCTCACAAGTACTGGTCGTCATCATCATCGTTTAATGTCCACTCTCCATGCTGGCATGGGTTGGATTGTTTGACTGAGGGCTGGCAAGCTAGAAGGCTGCACCAGGCTCCAATCCAATCTGGCAATGTTTCTACAGCTGGATGCCCTTCCTAATGCCAACCACTCTGAGAGTGTAGTGGGTACATTTTACGTACCACCGACACGTGGGCCAGTCAGGCGATACTGGCATCGGCCAAGCTTGAATGGTGCATTTTACATGTCACTGACATGGATGCCAATCAAGCGGTACTGTCATCAGCTACGACAACGACTTCACTTGCCTCAACAGGTCTTTGCAAGCGCAGTTTATTGCCCGATGATTGAAGGCTACTCTTAAAAGAACCGGTTGTGCTGCATTGGCATAGGCCATGGTTATGGTTTCACTTGGCTTGCCAGGTCTTCTCAAGCACAGCATATTTCCAAAGGTCTCAGTCACTAGTCATTGCCTCTGTGAGGCCCAACATTCAAAGGTCCTCTTCAACACCTCATCCCAGGTCTTTCTGGGTCTACCTCTTCCACAGGCTTCCTCTACTGTTAGGGTGTGACATTTCTTCACACAGCTATCCTCATCCATACACAACACATGACCTTACCAGCACAGTCGTCTCTCTTGCACACCACATCTGATGCTTCTTAAGTCCAACTTTTCTCTCAAGGTACTTACACTCTGTCGAGTAAGCACACTGACATTACATATCCAGCAGAGCATACTGGTTTCATTCCTTGCAAGCTTACGCATGTCCTCAGCAGTCATGGCCCATGTTTCACTGCCATGTAGCATGGCTGTTCGCACACATGCATCATAGTCTACCTTATACTCTTAGTGAGAGGCCCTTTGTCACCAGCAGAAGTAGGAGCTCTCTGAACTTTGCCCAGGCTATTCTTATTCTAGCAGCTACACTCAGAGCATCCACCCACTAGTACTGACTTGGTCACCTAGGAAGCTATCAACTACTTTAGTTTTTTCCCCTGGAATGTGACAGAAGCTGTTTACTGCACATTTTCAGTGTTTATTACCCTTGAGCATTTGCCACACACAAAAACTGTCTTCCCAGTTAGCCTTCCTTTGATATTGCTGCACCTCTTATGTGTCCATAGCTTACACTGGGTACATCTTATGGAGTTTCTACCTATGCCTTTTCTACAGATCGAGCAGGGCCAACTACCTGAAAGGATTTGTGGTTTGTCAGCTTTCCAACATATTAAGACTTTGGTTTTTGCTAGATTGACTCTAAGGCCCTTCAATTCTAATCCTTGTTTACACACTTGAAACTTCTCCTCTAGTTCTGATAGTGACTCAGCAATTAGAGCAAGGTCGTCAGCATAGAGGAGCTCCCAGGGGCATCCTGTCTTGAATTCCTCTGTTATTGCCTGGAGGACTATGATGAATAAGAGAAGGGCTGAGGACTGATCCTTGGTGGACCCCTACCCTGAATTCTTCACTGTACTCATTGCCAACCCTCACCTTACTGACAGTGTCCCTGTATATGGCTTGCACAGCTCACACTAACCACTCATCTATCCCTAGTTTCCTCATTGACCACCAGATAAGGGATCGGGGGACCCCATCAAAGACTTTCTCCATGTCAACTAAAGCCAGGTACAGAGGTTTATCTTTGGGTAGGTATTTCTCCTGCAGCTGTCTTACCAGAAATATAGCTTTTACCTGGCATAAACCCAAAATGCATCTCGTCTAGACTGACACTCTCCATAATTAGTTGGGCTATGATCCTCTCCATAACCTTCATCATCTGATCCAACGACTTGATACCTCTGTATTTATTCGTATCTAATGCATCACCTTTACCTTTGTAGCAGTTGACTATGGTGCTGCTACACCATTCATTGGGTATGACTCCTTCATGTATCACCTGATTGACTATACGGGTGACTAGACTATAGCTGATATCGCCAGATATTTTAAGCATATCTGAAGCGATTCCTGATGGGCCAGGGGCTTTCCCTGTCTTCGCCAAGTAAAAAGCACCAAGTATACTCTGTGAAGTGGTAGGCATTATAAAGGGCATCCAGCCATAGAATCCATGCCAAAGCTGATGTTGGAGCCAACACAGTCCTGGGCGATCTTACGGTACAAGTACCATAACTGCCAATTATAAACCCACGTGGGTTTGTTTACATCTCTGAAGAAAAAAGAAACCCTTTTCTCCCACCCCTAACCGCAACCGTAACTCTAACCATAACCCTCCAAATATAAAAAAAAAATTTATGGAAAATGATGATCTTCTTCTTCAAATGTAAACAAACACACGTGGCATTTATGGTACTTGTACCGTAAGATCGCCCAGTCCTGTAGCTTGCCAGATCCTATCAAACTCTCCAATCCATGCCAGCATGGAAGGTGAATGTTAAATGATGATGATGTGTATATATACACGTTGTTTGGAACTGATCATGCATTGTTTTGTCACCATGACAATTTGATGATGTGAATGTTTATTCTTTTAGAATGACATTGTAGGATACAGGTGAGAGACCAGACTTGACTAGTTTGAGCATAAAACAGGCAGGATATTGGCATGATGAGGATGGCTGGCTTAAATTCTAAAGAGTTAAAAATGAAAAACAAAAACTGTGGATAATGCAGTCCAGGTATACCATTGCTGAAGAGGACATGATTTGAAAGCTTCTGATCTTAGGCCTGCTGGGATCAAGGCCAACCTGGGGCTGAACTTCAGCAATTTGTGCACACATTCTATCTTTTTACAACAGCTAATATTGTACAGATAAGGTTTTCACCCTTGATCAGTTGCTCAGAGAATACTAATGCTGTTGTTTAATCTAGAAACAAGTGGAGATTCTAACTTGTTCACCACACATGTATTATAACATTGTAGTTGTTATTTCTAGGAGGCAGGTTCCCTCTTTTGCAAAGAGTGAAGCAACGAGTAAGAATTTATGCATCCTTTCTACTCCAGACACAAGGCCTAAATTTAGGACAGAGCGGGAGCAGGGTCAAGTCAATTACATCAAGACAGATGAAAATACTGCTAAACATTCTGCCAGCTCACCACCTTGGTAAGTATTTACATATTATCATCTTAACCTCCACTTTTCCATACTTGCATGTGTTGGGTGGAATTTGTTGAGATCGAGTTTCTACAGCTGGATGCCCTTCCTGTTGCCAACATGGCAGGAAAGGCTTCCAGCTGTAGAAAAGTAATATTCCCTCATAACAAGTTTTCACAGAAGTGCGGGTGGCACGTAAAAAGCACCCACTACACTCATGGAGTGGTTGGCGTTAGGAAGGGCATCCAGCCGTAGAAACACTGCCAGATCAGACTGGGCCTGATGCAGCCTTCTGGCTTCACAGACCCCAGTTGAACCGTCCAACCCATGCTAGCATGGAAAGCGGACGCTAAATGATGATGATTATGATGATGATGATTGCAAAGGACACAGCTTGCATGATGATGACACTTGTTTACAACTATCAAACGATGTCAAGGCAACAATACAGTAACATACACACACATGACAGGCTTCTTTCAGTTTCCATCTACCAAATCCATTCATAAGGCTTTGGCCAACCCGATGCTGTAGTAGAAGACACTTGCCCTAAGTGCCATGCAGTGGGTCTGAACCCAAACCATGTGGCTGGAAAACAAACTTTAAAATCAGACGGTCATGTCTGCACCTCTAATGATACATATAGAATAATAAGGTAAAGACATACTTGATAAATGGAATGATGGTGAAGAAGTTATTGGAGTTCATATTGAGTTGTGACCGACACGTTTGGTCCTTTTTGTGAGCAGGAAGTGCATCAACTGGGAACCACTGCATACACTGCAGAAA
Organism: Octopus sinensis; assembly: GCF_006345805.1. Taxonomy (NCBI): domain Eukaryota; kingdom Metazoa; phylum Mollusca; class Cephalopoda; order Octopoda; family Octopodidae; genus Octopus; species Octopus sinensis. The sequence goes on along the minus strand of NC_043008.1, from coordinate 5,131,359 downwards.
GGATAAAAAAAAAAGATTATTTACGAAGGGTTAGAAATACAAAATAAAAAGGAAGGAGAGAGAAAAGAAAGCAAGGTTTATTAATCTGTATTGTTGGATTGCCACTGAGTATGTAAACATCTAGAGTGAGTCAAGGAAGGAAACCCTAAACTAAATTCCTAATTATCTTCTCTAGGCTCCATGGTAGGATGACGGGGAACTTAATTATTCAGCACCTTAGGGTACAAATGTAAATCAGAACAACTCTACAGTAAAACCAAAAGAAAACCTCTAAAAACTGCATTTATTTACTTGATGGATGATGATTCCCCCCCTCCACTCCTAGTGCCTACTCTACTACTGTTACTCTCTCCACTATCAACATATCACAACTCCAAATTTGTTCCTCTCCTCTTACTTATCTCCCCTCGTCATTTTGCCTAGAATCACTACACTCTCCCTTCTACCCTCCCTCAGTTGTAGAGACCACTTTAGGTTCTTAGGCTTGCAAATTACAAAGCTATCACCACTAGAGCTGGTATCAAGAAAAGAAGGAAAAAAAAAACACCCAGTATACAATGTAAAGAGGCCAGCATAAAGAAGACAATTCAACGATAGGAACAAAGCCAAAGTAGAGACTGGAGTTTGAGACAGCCTTGTGGCTTGTCAGATCCTATTGAGCATTTAGCCTATGCCATGGAATGTTGAATGGTTCAATAGGATCTTGGCATGGAAGATGGACATTAAATGATGATGATAATTTAAACAACTATACTAATGAGATCTGGGAAACCTTTACATAGTCACTCAACTTCCTAGAAATACTAGTTAGTTTCATCAAAGTATTCCCTACTGTCTTAAAAAAATATATAAAAAAAAAATAAGGACACTTCTGAATATCTTTAATTAGGGCTGATCTGAAGTTAATCATACATTCACACACACACACACAAAGATAGCACACAGCAGAACAGAAGAAAATAGTGCTAGGCATTTAATCCATTATTGAAATGTTTCACAAACATCAAGTTCAACAGCAATACTGATACCATCTTCATCAATAACAACTGCAACAAGAATAAAGAGTTCTAGGCACAAGGTCACATATCTTGGGAGGAGGGGGAAAATTTAATTAAATTATTGACCCTTCCTCCCTCTTATTATATTACTAGCCCTTATTTGACTGATTTGGAAGGATTAAAAGACAAAGTCTATTTTGGTGAAACAAACCAAGAACTTAAAACCAGTTCTCATCCACATCGTTGGAGACTTCATGAAGGATACAGGAAGGGTATGTAGCCCTCGGCGCATCCTTCTGGCAGCCTCCAACAGTCTTCCCTCCATAAATATATTAAATCTTTCTTTGACTTGTGTTTTACATTTTTTGGTGTGACCCCCCCCCCCACTAAAAACATCCAGGTTTTGGATCTGGCCCAGATATTAAAAAAGGTGAGAAGCAATGATTTAAAGTATTTGGTAAGATGCTCTATAAATTCTTTCAATATATCAAAAACAACAAGAAATGGTAACTTACTTTGATTTCTTTGCGTGTTTTGGTCTGAAATTCAGTGTCCAAAGACACTCCAGCAATGATATAAAGTCGAGTAAGTTGGTCATTCATTTGGTTCTCGAAATAATCATTAGAATTGATGAACTTACTAATGTTGAAGCCAGTTTCTTCAAATACCTGCAATTATGATGGGGAAAGATAAAATGATAATGATAGGTACAGCCTCAAAGTCATGAAATCTAAGACAAATCATAAACACCTGTAACATTGCAAAAAGTGTAACAATTTATATAAACTCCAACAAAGTCAGAACTATAACAGATAACAATTTTTACAACAGGTAAAGCATGGCATTTTTAAGGCAAGATTTTAGGTGAGAAAGTAAAGTGCTGCAATTAAATTATTGCAAGGCCTTTTGGCTGACACACTGATTTCCCTAATCTGTAACCCTTATTTTATAATACTGTAATTTCCAGCATACAAGTCGATGTAGTATGTAGTGTAAACATTCAAACATCACTAGTTTTCCAAATTCTGCTGCATTTCACATGGAACTTTTGGTCCTCCAAAGTCATCTTGGTGTATAAATCAAACTACCTTTCTTTGGCTGTAAATTTTGGTCTGAAAAAGTTGACTTGTATGTCAGGAAATACAGTTTTCACAATAGGTATGGAGCATGGAATTTTTAGAGCAAAACTAGAACTGGGAACATAAAGGGCAGCAACTAAATTACTGTAAGGCCTTTTCTCTGACACTTTAACCAATTTTACTAATCCGCAGACCTTGGTTTTGTAATAAGAAATGAAAAGATTTCTTATTTCTAACAAGAGTGATTGACTGGACCCTAATAAGTGAATGATACTTTATTGACCCCCATTCCAAAAAAACCTACTTCTGACTCTTTTGTCTCTCCACCTCTCATTACCCTTGTTATATCCAATCCAAGTCCCCACATTAACCCCTATGCCCAGTCTTTCTTCCCCAGAATTTCTTCAACCCACTGGAATCTTCTCTCAGCTCATGTCTGCAGGTTTTGACTGACAACAGCTTAAATGAAATATTAACAGCATTGAGCTCACCAGTCTCAGAGAGAGCTGCTCGTAAAGTTCATGGCTACTGCCTTTTCCTCGAAAAAAAAAAAAAGCAACTTTGACCCTAGTAGGATTCAAACTCAAAGCAAGGCAACAATATACTGGCAAGGCCCTTAATCCAACACTGCAACTTTTGACATCCCGTATAACACACACACTTCCACCGCGAGTACCATTACCGTCATCATCATTTAAAATTCATTTTCCATGCCAGCATGGGTTGGACAATTTGACTACAGCTGCACCAGGTTCCAGTCCGACTTGGCTTGGTTTCTACAGCCAGATGCCCTTCCTAATACCAACCACTTTACAGTGAGTGGGTGCATTTCACATGGCACAGGTATAGGGGCTTTTTATGTGGCACAGGCACGGGTGCTTGTTACATGAAACCAGTACAGGGGCTTCTTATGTGGTGCCAGAAAGGGTACTTTTTTTATATAGCACTGGCAGTTGAATGAACCATATAACATGCAAAAGAGTCTAATTAAATACAGTAAGGTATTCAGTACAACACTGTTTCTGATAGTCACACACAGACTCCACTCCCAACCAGATTCAACCGGAGATTAAACATCAACAATTGCTACACTAGAAAGATTCTGCCCACCACTACCCATACAGAGTACAGTATACAGTCTGAAAACACCGAAAAAAAATTTTAAAAAAACACTGGAGAAGAAAGACTCCCACCTATCTAGAAGAGAATTAATAAAGCTAACTATGAATTAGTGAATGAACTCTTTCTGTGGATTACAAGCTATGAGAATTCTCATGTCGGGTAACAACCCAAAATGATGTACATTGATCAACTTTCTCATGATGTCAAGTTACAAATATAAGACCTCAAAAATGGCATGGAAAACAGGAACACTTGGAGAAAAAGAGTGGTTTTGGTCCAGGCAACCTAACCAAAATGATAGAGAGATCTATGGTACTTACCTCTCTCACTGCACATTCTTGTTCTGTTTCATCTTCATTAATTTTGCCTTTTGGAAAACCCCAGCTAGATTTGGCCCAGTAACCTTGAACAAGCAATACCTGAAAAGTAGTCATGATGAACACAAATAAAACCCATGTTTATCTGCACATGTATGTATGTTTATAATATGGAAGACCAAAATTGTTGTAGCATGGCTTGTGGGATTTAAATACTGTTTGCTGTAAACTATACAGCTGTACTAACCACAACACCAAAGCAACATCACAACTTTTGACCACCTAAGAAATTGCTCCTTTTAGTAGATTAAAAGCAGCAACAATGACATCCTAGTGACCGGTCAATAAGGATCTTAATTTACACAGTATTCATGGTATAGAATTATGTGAATTTATATCATTGTTTTAACATCCATTTTTCCATCCTTGCATGAGTTGGACAGAATTTGTTAAGGGAAGATTTTCTAGTCAGATGCCCTTCTTGTTGCTAACCTTCACCTGTTTTCAAGCGAGGTGATGTTACCCTACGACCAGACATATTTTCATGGAAGATTGCAAATGAAGGACACTGCCAGCAAGATGGTGACACTCATTTGCATCTATCATGCAACATCAAAGCAAGGATACAGTAACAATTATTATTTACACATACACACACTCTGGGCTTCATTCAGTTTCCAACAACCAGATCCACTCACAAGGCCAGGGATAGAGCAAGACACCTGTGCAAGGGGCTACACAGTGGAATTGAACCTGGAGCCATGTGGTTGGGAGGTAAACTTATTACCACACAACCATACCTGCATCGACAGAAGATGAGAAAAAGTTGTAACACTGCCTATAAATTTTGGATGCCATGCCTTTTTATAGTAGAAAGGTTCAAAGTGTTTAGATAACTGGGAGTTTCACCAATCAGCTATATTTCAAATGGCAAGCTGCCCCATATTCTATAACTAGAAACTCATCAGATTCATGCTTTAGGAATAAAATTTAATATTTTCCATCTCAGAAATGCATTGATTCCTGTTCTGTTGTGCATGAAGCAAAAAGGAATTCATTTTTTAAGGCAAGGATAATTTCCTATTAAAGTTCTGGGACCTACCAATTACTTTAAAAGGTAGCTGTTACGATTTTGACCCTAGATACATCATCACAAAGGAAACTTATTGCAATGTAAGAACCAACAGCTACAATATTCCATCAGGGAGAATGCAACTAATGCGCTGATATCGATTAAGGAAAACAAGCATGGATGAACTAAAGATGAGAATATTTAACAACAGGAAGAGCATCCAGCCACTGAAAGTCGGCCTCAATAAATTCCATCTGACCCATGCAAGCATGGGAAAGTGAATACTAAAGCAATGATGATTATGATCAAGCTAGAGAGAGAGAGAGAGTAGCTAAAGTATTGAAGTAAACTAGAAATGAAAGGATACATTGATGCATAGTGATGGCATAGAAAAGCTACATTTACAAAGTAAAAACAATCAAAATTATTTATATATATATATATAGAGAGAGAGAGAAAGAGAGAAGGAGAGAGTTAGAGAAGATAAATATTTTCTGCAGTGCAAGAAAGGTATTATTGCCTAACTCTATGGAGAAGTGGCCAGAAGTAGAATTTTAAGTAATTAAAAGTTAATTGGAATATTACTTAATGAAGCAATTATGCAGGGAATATTTTCATAATACTTCTAGTGATATTATGCATAAAAGAAACTCAATATTATAAAAAAACAGTTGTTGAACATTGAAAAAAAATCTTTCCTTTTTCTTCTTCTTCTCCAGCTATATTCCCAAATAAGGAATGCTTGCTTCCTCTTTCCACCTCTCTTTCACAACCTCTTGCTAATCCACTGCACCACACCAGCCATGCTTGCCCCAGATTATTCATTATTCACCCTATTTCTCACACAAGAAAATATACAGTTGCTGCTAATGTCTCTCTCTCTCTCTCTCTCCCATCAGGATGACTGAGTAGTGAGGGTCTGCATCAGTATTTGATGCAGCTCCCCATTTTCCTTCTGGCATTGCCCCCTATTTCTACTCCCTCTCTCTAAGGCCACACTTTGTTGACATCCATCCGTCTTGATATTACCTGTTTCTTTACTACCCACAAGGGCCTAAATACAGAGAGGACGAAGAAGGACAGACAAACGGATTAAGTCGATTATATCGATCCCAGTACATAACTGGTACTTATTTAATTGACCCCGAAAGGATGAAAGGCAAAGTCGACCTCAGCGGAATTTGAACTCAGAACGTAGCGGCAGACGAAATACCTATTTCTTTACTACCCACAAGGGGCTAAACACAGAGAGGACAAACAAGGACAGACAAACGGATTAAGTTGATTACATCAACCCCAATGTGTAACTGGCACTTAATTTATCAACCCCAGAAGGATGAAGAGCAAAGTTGACCTTGGTGGAATTTGAACTCAGAACATAGACAAAATACTTATTTCTTTACTACCCACAAGGAGCTAAACACAGAGAGGACAAACAAGGACAGACAAGCAGATTAAATCAATTATATTGATCCCAGTGCGTTACTGGTACTTATTTAATCGACCCCGAAAGGATGAAAGGCAAAGTCGACCATGGCAGAATTTAAACTCAGAATGTAGTGGCAAACGAAATACCTATTTCTTTACTACCCACAAAGGGCTAAACACAGAGAGGACAAACAAGGACAGGCAAACAGATTAAGTCGATTATATCGACCCCAGTGTGTAACTGGAACTTAATTTATCGACCCCGAAAGGATGAAAGGCAAAGTCAACCTCAGCAGAATTTGAACTCAGAACATAGCAGTAGACAAAATACAGAAACAACAAGTATTCTGTTGTGTCTGGGGAGAGTCATTTTGTTTTTGTGCCTTATAATGTAACACACTCACCAGTAACATTTCCACTTATTTCTTATTTTTATTTTCCTAAAATTTTCATTGCGTCTTGCAACCTTTTCAATAGTCTTGACATTATAAGGCACAAAAAGAAAATGACTCTCCCCAGACACAACAGAATATACTTCAACACACGAACTCATATAAAGAATCTTGCAAACCAAATCCAAAAACAAAACAAGTATTCTGTTGTCAAGTATTGTGTAGCTCAGACCAGGTTGACCAATAAGTCCTCTTTTCCTTGAAAAAGGACACATTAGGTAATTTAATCATCATCATCGCTTAATAAACATCCATGTTCCATGCTGGCTGAGGATGAATGGCTTTGACAAGGATCTGATGAGTCAAAGGATTGCATTGTGCTCCAGTGGTTCCTTTGGCATGGTTTCTTCAGCTGTGTGCTCTTCCTAATGCCAACCACTTTAATGGGTGCTTTTACATGCCACTGGCACGACTGAGGCTGCCACATGGCTTGCAAGTCAACAAACCCAGGGAGGGAGGATGCTACATCTGTGTATTAGGAGGGGATTTTGGTATGAGAAAAGAGTTTGGGGAACAGCAGGTTCTTGTTGTAGAGGAGCAACAGGGTTAAGGAGAGAGAGAGGGAGAATGAAGTAGGGGTTATATAATGTTGCATGTAATGCCTAGGAGGTTGTGGTTAAGTGATATAGGTTGGCTTGGTTGGGGCCCAACACGAGACTAAACAATGTTTGGGGATCAGAGACAGACCAAGAAATGAAAATTTCAAAATCTTTTCTACTATAGGCACAAGGCCTGAAATTTGGGGGAGGGGAATAGTCAATTAAATTAACCCCAGTGCGTAACTGGTATTTATCTAATCGACCCTGCAAGGATGAAAGGCAAAGTCGACCTCGGCAGAATTTGAACTCAGAATGTAACGGCAGACGAAATACCGCTAAGCATTTCGCCTGGTGTGCTAACATTTCTGCCAGTTCGCCACCTGTTAAGCATTTCATCAAGCATGCTAACGATTCTGCCAGCTTTCCAAAAAATTACAACCTAAAAAAAAAACAACAGAAATATGCTTTTAAAGTGGTGACACTCACAAACTTCATCTCAGGATCCAAAATAATGGCACCGTAAGTGGGAACGCTCATCTTATACTGCTTCCAGTCTTCAAACCGTTTGTCCACTTCTTCGGCATACTGATTGAGAAATGGGCAGTGGCGAAATACTAAAATACTGGTCAAGGATTAAGTTGGTCAGTTCTTATGCAATAAAGTATGAATTACATACAGCAGACACACATCAGTGATAAAGGAAGAAATAAATTGAAGTTTACTTGTTTCAGTCATAAGAATGTGGCCATGCTGGGGCACTGCAGTCTCTTTTACAATCTCTTGAACAAGCCTCAAATTGTGTAGGTCTTTACCTCAATGAGTCCAAGACTGAATATGTAAACAAGTGCCTGTCCAACAGTGATTGCATCATCCATACTCTCAACAATGCGCCCTTAAATATGGTTTCTGATTACAAATATCTTGGGTCATACATATCATCATCTAGAAAAGATTTTCTAACTAGAAAGGGTATGGCCAGGTCAGCCTGTAATGATATGCATAAGATCTGGTCATCAAATCTAAGTAGAGATTTCAAACTTAAAATCTTCAAAGCTACAGTCGAACCAATTCTACTATATGGCTCAGAAACCTGGACGTTATCAAAGAAGCTTGAGAGGTGGTTGGATGGAACTTACACTCGCCTCCTTATAACAGCTCAAAATCTCTCATGGAAGCATCATCCAACCAAAGTACAAATATATGGGAAATTACCACCTGTATCATCTCTTGTGAAAGGTAGAAGAGTCCAGTTTGCTGGACATTGTTGTAGAGCTGAAAACGAGGTAATTTCTACTCTTCTCCTCTGGAAGCCATCTGCTTGCGATAGCAGAGGGCGCACACTCTCCTACCCTGATGTAATCTCCAGGGATACAGGCATCCAGCAATAGGACCTCCGTAATGCTATGATAGACTGTGAAG